>NC_056731.1:1330898626-1331111126 GCF_019279795.1 Protopterus annectens | reverse complement strand
CAGCTCACCCCTGATACCCCCACATGTTTTAACAGTATAGGTTAGTTATGGTGCATTCTCCCCTAGACTCAATAATACAGGGCCATATACCACTGTTACATAGACTGGCCTCTGGAGTGCATAAGGGCACACATGTATTGTGTAAGTGAAGCCCACACATATATGGCCCCAGCCCCACCGTATGTGTGGGGGATACAACAGCAGTGGACTGATGGCAGGAATGGAAGCGTGACATACTCACAGCCCACTACAAAACAACCCCTGACAGCATGTCCTATGTGCAAAGGATGACAGAGGCTGTAACACATGCCCATATGTGGAAAACTGTTGTCATACACTAAGCAAGTCACTGGTGTTTCAGGATAGTCTGCAACATTCCCTTAGTCAGGGATTTGAGGTTAGAAACATAAATGGATGTAGCCATGTATTGATAGCACTCAACACACACACTGCCAGTAAAATATCTGACACATGAGCTGTGTGGTGGACAGACAAAACATAACAGGCATACCTTTGGCCATCAAGAGGATAGGCCCACAGTTGAGAGCTATGCAGACAGACTGCATTCCAAGGTAAACTAGTATGTACATACAAACCCTGTAGCATCAGTACTATACAAAGTATAGCACAACTCTACTCATACTCTGTCTGTAGTTCTGGAGCCTTCTACAAATATGTAGCTGACCTGAGTGTGCAAGTTCTCCTGTATTGCTACCTGCTGTCTGTAACACTGATGCCCACACACAGGAAGGGTGTCCATCATACAGGAAAGGTAAAGGGACCACTCCCACATGATGTAGGGATTTATAGTAGATGGTTGTCATGACAGTGGTAACTGGAAGTACTACACAGCAAGCTACATGCAGTTTGTAAGAGGAGGACACTGATTGGTGCAGAGGCCATCACCTGATCTTGTGCATCACCTACCAAAGCCATGCTGCAATCTATTCAAAGCAGCCCAATCCATTTACCGGAGAGAGAGAGAGAGAGAGAGAGAGAGACAAAGAAAAAGAAGGTGAAGCAAATACAAAAAAAAACAAAACAAAACAAAAAGCCTAAGGCAAAGACAAAGTAAAAGCCAAAGGAAGAGCAAACCAGTCATCCAGCAAACCATGCAGAACTGACATCATTCCCACAACAGGTATGTAAAGTATACATGTATGTAATTGAATGTAGTACCTGGTCCATAATAATGGGACAGATGATGTGGAATGATTTATATGTGCCATCAAGTGTTGTAATGATGTTCAACTGAACTGGTGTGATGGCTTGGTGGTTAACGGCTGTGACTATAGTATATAGGGTCCTGGGTTCAAGACCTGCAACAAATGCTATGGACAATAGTGTCTGTCCCTCTGGGTAGTGGGCCACAGCTCTCAACTGTACAGATCAGCACTGACTGACAAGATGTAAGCCATCATAGTGTGTGTTATGTAATGGGAAGTATGTATATTATGTGGCCAATAGCTGGTAGTGGAAATAATGCCATTATGATGGACATGTGGGACCCACAGCCCACCACTTGAAGGATACTCAGGTTAATCTGTAATGTAGCATGCAGGAATGTCATAGGTGTGTAATAGGGTTACCTGCAATCGGGTCCTACATATACCCCCCTAATGTCAGGCCGTATCCATATGTGGCACCTGTCTGTGTTGTATCAAGGCAGAACAGTGCAGCTGTGCAGGAAGGTGTTGTGAGATTGTGGACCCGATGTCTGAATGTACCCTACATATAGGTATGCATATGTGTACATATGTCACATATATAATATATAAAGATATATATATATATATATATATATATATATATATATATATATATATATATATCAGCAAGTATGTCCACAAATATACAGATATCCATGTGTAGACATGATATATAAGCACATATATACATTACATATATCTACGCATATATAGATGTATACTTATATGCACATGCCTACATATATACAAACACACACACAAACTTATAAGTATGTAAATACATGCCTCTTATATTGCTACCACAGTGATGCATGTTATCTGCGAGGCACCAGCACACATAGAAATACACACAGATATCTACAGCTGCCAGTGTGTGCAACACGGATAGATATGTCACATGTTAGTCCCTTGTTGGGACCACATTGCCCCCGTCTGTGAATTATGCAATGGGAATATGGGGAAGTATGGCAGGTATAGTTGTGGATGTGGTCAGGGCTGGTAGATATAGAGGACAGTCTACAGGGGTAGTATGTGACAAATGTGGTGGGTAAACACCCTGGATGGTGTGTGTGGTCTGTGATGTGGATGCCCCATGGGCCTCAATATGGGCACAGTGGGAACAAGCCTCCCACCCACTGCTACTCACAACAGCAGTCCATGTCCTAAAGGTGCCTGTCCTGGAGGCTGTGCAGGAGGAGCATGTTGGCCCTGTGAATATGTACTGGGTGCCTCAGAGTGATGTAGCACATGCCACATGTGTCTGTGCAGCCCGGTATGGAACAGACCCTAGACCTGACCTCAGGGAACAGGAACCTGTCTCTGTGTGCCTCCAGGGGGATGGGGACAACATCCCCTGGGATGGTTCCACCTGATGGTATTGCTGGACCAGTACATGAGGAGGCCCCAGGTTGAGACACACATGTGATGTGGCCGGGTATCATGGGCAGATGGGTTTGGAGAGGTGGTTCTGCTGGCCAATAGTACATATACATGTTATTGCGTCAATGTTATAGAACATATGTTGGTAGTAATAGTCTACAAAATCCCGGAACATGTCCAACAGCATGCATAGATATCCCCAGTAACACAGAATGTTAGCTGTGCAGCAATCACAAAACAGCCATACCACAGGTATATATGGAACCATAGTCTCCTTGACAATGACATGCAGGTGAATAGTCTGTAACAGGCCAGCAATTATAGTGTCCACACAGGGAACATAGCTACAATCACATAGCAGAAAGTGTGGTACAATACAATATTTGCCCCACTGGCAGGTAAGCTGTAGCCATAGCTAATGAGTTGTGTGTACACTTTGTTGAAGCTGATATGGTGGGGTGTGAGAGATGTGTATTACGAACTGTGGTAACCTTGCTGTATGAATTGCTCAGACCTGTTTCCATCTTTATGTCTTGCAGCCAAGATGCCACATGCATGCTTGCCTACCTATTCAACAGCTATGAATGATGTGCTTATCACACACCTGTCATGCACTACCCAGTGCTGTTTGGCAGAGTTGCCCATGAACAGCAGGAGCTGACCACCTGTGGAACGACCTAGTCCACAGGGTCAATGATGTTGGACTGCACAACCGCGGTTATGATCAGGTCCGGCATCATTGTACTGACCTGCTTCACAATGCCCGGAGTGCTGCTGCAGTCCAGGAGGATCACCACGCAATGTGGGCGGCATGCTATCCATCCCCCGACATGTGTGGAGGAGCTCCTTGCCAGCCTCGTGGCACCTGCCCATCCTCCAGCCACCAACACCTGGACACCTTTGTGGAAGTGGATGGCACCCATACACTAGCCAAGGAGCATGCAGGTAAGGACACAGGGCACATAAGTTGACCACTGTTGTGTATACATCTGCATTGGTACAGGTAGATCATGCATATCTGACATGTCATAGATATATTGTGTTGCTACACTCTAGTGATAAACAGATGTCCACATGTGGTAGTATTGTGGAAATGTACCATTGATGTATTGTAATACTGCACCCAGCCTGTAGCACTGCCACAGGTGTGGCCACTGACATTGCATCTCTCACCCTCTTATATAGGTCTCTCCGCGATACCACCAAGGCAGCAGCCTGTAGCTGTTGAGTATGGTTTATGTAGATGCTTGCCAACACACCAGTCATGTAATGGTGATGGTATATTCCCTGCACACATCTAACACACCTACCCTGAATGCATGCTGTACATGTGCACATATTGTTGCTGTGAAATGCACGGCATCACAGGGGTGAACATGATGGGGTATTGGAAGGGTATGTTAGACACCTGCATGATAACTAACATCCCGTAATTGTGGAATGTGTCCACAGGGAGTAACATAATAGTGGGAGACATGGCCTACAGTAGGGACATGTTTGGAACAACACTCATATACAGTGCAACGCCAGTGTATATACCTGTAGGACAATGGGAACTGCTGCAGAGATATACTATGGCATAAGGCATTGCAATAGTCCACATAATCAGCTGGGCCTAGGCTGTAACATGTGGTGCTCAGTGTATGGGACACTGCAGAGTGACACATGTGTAGGGCTTACTTGTCATGCATCTGCATAAAGGCTGAAGGGGGGGTGTCAGCATGACACACCAGTGCACTGCAGCAGGTTTCGTAAGGATGCTAGGCATGGCTCTATCTGCACATAGTCAGGTTCAGGACCTGTGGCAGCCATATCCCTACCTCCACAGCAATAGTGATGGCAGTGTGTGAACACCATGGGATGTGCACATGAGTAGACCTTGCAATCATGCAGAATAGGGCACATGTGTAGGGCAGACTGAACATACACTGGCAAATTCAGATGGCCCATGCTGGTATACCCCTGCCAGAAGTAGTGACTGCTGTAGTACACACAACAAGAGGTGCGATAAACTGTCATGATAAGAGTTTGCACACATATGCCCACACAGTGTGTATGCATTGTGGTCAGCAGCCGCACACCTAACACAATCTGTAGACATTGCATGTGAAAGTACAGGACATGTGTCACATATCGGGCTCGTGTACTGCTAAGATATGCGGTGATGTGGTCCCATGGCAGATCAAGGATGTGTGCGTCAAATCAATAAAGGTGTGTACACCCCCATAGCCATGGTATGCTCTGATGATTGCCAGTGTAAGAGTATTGCATTAGTCATACATGGTCCGATTATGTTGAGAGCTGTACGTTAGACATCAGCCAGTCACAAATTACATCTGCCCACATATCATACCAGGTATGTGTTGTTGGACAACATAGGGGCTGTGAACATTAAAGCTGACATAACCGACACAATAGTACACATTCAGCAATGGGCCATACACCTGTGAGGTGTGGTGCATAGTACATGGCAGGGTGCAGAACAGGTGCACAGAAATACTGTGTTCATGGGTGCAGTGGTATCCAGGGGAAGGGGCTTCAACTAGTGACACAGCACATGCATCACACACACGTATATTGTTGCTAGCATGGAATGACTATAGCTGCACTGCATGATGTCGGGTACCATATGTTATGCATGTTGACAGAGGGTAATAGGAGGACTGTGTGCACTTTCATTATACAACCTCACCTGTATGTATGTGTGCATCCTGGTGGGTAGTCAGTTTGTCTGTCGGATCACTCTGGTGAAGTGGAGGGAGGTTGATGCATGTAGGATGCTTGTGTGCATGTGTGTGTGCTTGTGTGTCTGGCCATGTATGCACATGTGTGATTGTGGGGTGTTCATACAGCAGTACCTCCCTCTGAGTTCATGCAGTGCATATACATGGACTGTCACATTACACACCAGGAATACTTGTCATGTGTGTAATCCCAGGACAGCTGAAAATATAATGTGGTCTGTAGCATGGAACAGGCATCCAGAGGAAAAGTAGACACCAGGTACACCAGTAATATCACATTCAGCAGACAGGTCACCTACAACCCATGTATGCAGCACTACAGATGCATTGGGGAAGTACTAGTCAACACCAGGGAGTGTATCCAAATATTGCAGTTGTTACATGATATGCTTGAGGAGCAGCATATCTGGCATGTACTGAGCATTACATACACATGACACACCAGTGCGTGATATTAGGGATACAACATAGTAGCCCACACATATAGTGGCAATACTCATCATGTCCGGACATACAGAAGGTGCATACCGAATGACAGCAGTGAGGCCATGTAAAACTACTACACACAGGTCAGGCAGGTAAAGTAGCAACAGGTCTTGTGTTGTGACAGCTTGTGTAGGCATTTAGAGGACTGACATGTTAATGAGTGGTATCAATGTGTGCATGTTAACAAATGTGGTGCAAGATGTGGTACCACATAGACATATACTTGGGACTGTCTGTAAAGCCATGGACAGGTCGATATTACAGAGGTGCGTGTGTGTGTGTGTGTGTGTGTGTGTGTGTGTGTGTGTGTGTGTGTGTGTGTGTGTGTGTGTGTGTGTGTGTGTGTGTGTGTGTGTGTGTGTGTGTGTGTGTGTACTGTTAGGCAATGCTGTACTGGTTTTAAAGTGTGTTTATTGTTTTTCCCCACAGGTGGTGAGGTGGGTCAGGGTCCCTCCTGCATGCAATCTGATTTTGTTGTCTATACAGACACCGAAGATGATGATAGTAATGTTGAGGCACCGGTGGGGTTGTCAGGGGCCGACACTGCACCAACATTTGACATCCTCCTTTTAGCCACCCTGACCCCGCATACAGTTTCAGTGCCTATACACACCCCATCACCAGTGGCCATAGCAGAGGGACAGCTGGCATTTGGTGGCAGTGCACAGAAAAGTGTGGTAACCATGCCTACTGTGTCTGGTCACAGCAGGCATATCCAGATGTCCAGCAGGGCAGCACATAGAAAGATGTTCGAGGTTGCCCGTGGTAGGGCTGCTGGACATCATGCCCCTTGCAGAGGTGACATAGTTGGTACCAGCAGGTGCATGTTTCAGGCTGTCATGATGGTGTAGGCACGTATAGAACATTACCACAGACAGGGCATGAGGCTGCAGAAGACTGAACTCACATCTGCAAATGACAATGCCCGTGAACTGGCTGGTGCCATCCGTGGATTAACTGAGTTCATGGACAGATGGTCTGGTGAGATGATGGCCCTCATCGACTGTGGTCTGTCCATGCTTGAACGTGTGGTGGGAGTGCGCCCACATGGATGTAGGACAGCAAAGCCAATAGCTGGTAGTCAATGTGGATGTGCTAGGACACCAAGGGGCTCCTGTAGTGGCAGTATGAGCCTCGGCACTAAGGGGGAGCACTGTCTGCACCACACCACAGCAGGCCATGAGCACATGGTCCTGCCCAGTCCCAGGAGAGACCTGGTACCAGCAGACATTTGTCATTGTCAGGTGAGAGTGACACATCAAGGCCTGTACCTGGATGTGCCCATGGAACCCCTGGCAGGCACAGTCCATGTGTCCGTGGCCAGAGGCAGTGAAGTGCATGCCCTGCCAGGTATGGTCTGCAGCTGGCCATAAACACCTGTGTAGTGCAGCCACATGGCAGAACTGTGTGCATGCATACCCACACACTATGCAAACATGAATAGGGTAACCCCATACCTACACACACCACATCACTATGCTCAGCTCACCACAGTACACCCCTCACCCATACACATGGTGTCAAATGTTTGGCCCACCCTCAGCCTCTGGCAAACCAACATCACACCCTGTACATATGATGATACCTGTGCCTCATCCCTGTCATCCATACCATCAATGCAGAGACAGGCTAATATGGTTCTGATGCACACGGTGACTGTACTACAGTGTACCAGAGTACTGCAGTGTAACATGTAAGGTGTAAAGTGCAATGCATAAATGGCAGGTAGTATAGCCATCCAGCAATGATGCATTACAGCTGTTAGTAACACTGGTTGATTGAGGTCCCTATAATGTTATCCATTTGTGTTGTAGGTCTACATGTGTCAGCACAAGGATGGTCTACAGTCAGATTCTACAAAGAGGTATGGCACTGTGGTGACACCATGGCTGTGACATATCTGGGGTACAGTTGAACACATGTCACAGGTTACTAAAATGGTTATTGCCTGTGCCACATGGACAGGTGACCCACTGAGGCGTGTATACCATGCAACCTGATGAAGACCCATCCACATACATGCACACTGTTACTTGACAACACTGGGACTAGACCCCTACCTAGCTATGTAGTGATACTGAAGTGTGTGGCTTACATTGCACACACAACACAGCATTCAGGATGAGGTAAGTCCCAGGTTACATGTTACATGCAGAACATCCCCAGACATATACAGTATGCTAATGAGGGATGTAATGGGTGTATATGGACAATATGTAGTGTGACATACCAATACCATCATATACACATTAACAGACACATAACAGCCAGACACACATCCGAGATACCAGGGCCTATCACTGCTAACTAATGTGACCATGTGTCCAATGTGTTAAAGGTAGGCTGCACACAGTACATGCATAACTGGCTTGGATTGAGGTATCAATTACCTGTATGGTTGATGGTGACAGTGGTAATCATAATGTGGTACATGGGACATATACCGGGTGTACCTTGGGGTAATGACAGTGTACACAGCACCCACATCCCCCAGTGGATATTGTACTCCCTGAAACCCATGATGACACTCTGCCATACCCACCATCACCCACTGGCTGTGACTGTAATACAACACATTGTATACCCAACAGTGGTACTACAGGGATATGCATCTAATGCACATGCCCCACACGTAGTAGGGTGTTGCAATGTCATGCCTCACCTATGGGCAGCAACAACACTATCTGTACAACTGTGTGGCAATGGGTATTTTAATAGGAGTATGTGGCCTCAGAATGCTGTACCCTACAGATATACGGACATGCACAACTACATACACGTCAGAACACAATGGGTATCCCATGCCTATCACCCCATTTTTAAAACACTGTTGTATTGGTACTGCAAGGCTTGTGTAGCTGGCATGGGGGGAGCTTAACAGGGTACATGTAATGTCCCATGCAACAGCAGCCATAACTGACTATGGCAATGGGTGTTGCATTGGTTGTGAAGGCCCTCCTGGATTTACCAAGTACAGGTGTGCTAACACACAGACACTGCTATACTCAGTCATGCACACATACACGTGTCAGTTCAGGGATGCATCACTGCAGGTAGTCATAGCTGTGTACCTAGACACCTCCTATATGTGCCAGTTCTTACACAGATGGGCAGACATGTAAGTGTCAATCAAGCCTAGGTTGCCTGTACATATCCCACCTGGATACCTGCCATCTGCACATCTGTACAGGGACTGACAGACATCAGCTTGGCAAGTAGCTATGCAGTAGCATGAATGTGTTGACAGATAGATGTCTGACAACAATATGTATTCCATAAATACATGTCGGAAGCCATCACTAACATGTGCTGTACAGACAGTAGTCTACAGTTACATTCCACATGCTGGGTCATTACCTAGTAAGGGGTATATATTGTGATACAACAGGGAGGCCTCAGTGTCCAGCTATGCCTGTTGACAGTACTACATTTAGCACTCTGCTCGTGCCTGGGTTAGTACTGTCAACAGTAGTACTGCCATGATACACTACATGCCAGTGTGACAGCATGTACCCTGGGCTACTACACCTGTATGTAACACATTCACATGGATAACAGTGCTGTTCAGGCCTCATATATGTCTGTGTCCTACACATGACACTCACACCCCTTCTACAGTAACGACAGCACATAGGCGCATGTATTGTACATGGCATTACATACACTTATTACAGATTATCAGACTGGGTGGTTTGACCTGTTACCAGGGCTAAGCCATGCTTAGCAAGTATCAACATTGCTGCAATATAACAGATGAGCTTATTTGCACACTGGTAAATGATGGCTATACTGTATAAGCGCCCTTATGTTTGCCCATAGCTCAGCACTGCTTAGCTTTGCTCACACCTGCGCAAACCCCATTAAAGCTGCTCAAAACTGCCTTAACCACTCTATCCAACAGCCCTTGTTCTGTCCAGCAAAATAATGAACAGGCCTTGCAGGTCTTGAACCCAGGACCCTGCACACTGAAGTCACAACACTTAACCACTGCACCATGCTCACTGTGAAGACATCTGTTGTTTTACCAACATAGCTGTCAATACTCATATTGATTAGTTTTGAACAATTGCCTTTAGTTCCTGAATTGTGTAGTCCTTGTTATTAATATGATTGTTGCATCACATATGTTGTTTTATCATAATGTTCACATAGCATATGATATGGTGAGATACATCTGGGAAGGAATACACAACCGTGGGTTTACTCATGATGGTTGTATACATTTAATACGTCTATATATGTCTACATGTACATACACATGTATACTCATACATATGTCTGTATACACATCTGTATAGTGCTACATATATATGGCCATGTGTACATCTCTTCGTATGTACACACACACACATATATATATATATATATATATATATATATATATATATATATATATACGTGTATGTATATATAGCTCTATGCATATATAAATATACATATATGTATATATAGGTATATGTTTATATAGCTATATTTGTATGCACATTCTATGTGTACAGATATACCTAGTTATGTTGGTATATATGTAGATATCTATAACTATATGTGCATACATATCTATGTCAATATATTTGTAGATATCCATACGTATATGTGCATATGTATCCCAATCTGTATATGTGTAGACATATATTGCTTTGTATATGTATTATATCTTGGTGTTGATATGTATTTATATGTGCATATACATATCCATCTATATATGTTGATATGTATATGTGTATATATCTATATAGATATCTGGATAATTATATATACACATATATTTTCACTGTATGTCCTGAACATGGACTGTAGCCATACCTCAGCCCCAATAATCCCAAATTCATAGTGCAAGGGGATGTCAAGTGTGTAAAGAAGGTATATTTGTAGAGTATTGCTACTGTAATAGGGATTGTCTTCACAGACATGGTGTGTGTGGGTGGTCACATCTGCTTTTAACATGTGCACCATTGGCTACTGACAGACATCCTAAGGACATCATAGTACAGTACTGCTGTTAGCACATAATGCTCCTGTGGACTACAGCAGATATATTGGCCAATATATGTGGACATACTGACACACTCTGGACAGTCCAGAGGTATACATAGAACCCCTTAGTGCAAGACATGTGGACCAAGCCTGACAATGTGGATGTTAACAGCCATGTAGATGGGTATAACACATAATGACTGGTATACATTTGCCCCCATAGGTTATGCATTCACACACCCCTGTCTGTCCTGACACATAATAAGTGCTGGTACAGAGGTGCCATGGCCACATACTTCCCACTAGATATTGACATAGATCTGTACAGCATCTCACTGCTCTGTATGACATACATGACTGTTAAGGGAGGCCCGATAGCAGTACATCTGGCAAGTATCTGGATATGACATCCCACTGGGTAAGTACACTAAGCTGCTAGGCATGTAACAAAGCACTGTGCAGGCTACAGGCAGACTGGCTCAACACTGGCCTACATTTCCTATGGGGGGGATGCACATTTACCTGCACATATAGCAGGCTCTACAGGCATGTCACAGCACAGAGTACGATACATCAGTGTGAAAGTGCATAACCACAGCCAATGTGAACACAGTCACAGCCACGCATGGTAAGGTAGCGTAACATTACAGTATATGGACTATCTGTTTGACACCATCCTCATATGTGCCACTCACACAGTGGCCCTACATATACTGGACCACTACACAGTGTGGTCCAATGCCTGTCTGTGGTATGGGACATGTGTGTGTATGGCCCTAAAAACATGTTAGCCAATAAGGTAACATACAGTGGAGCAGCACGTAACATCAGATAGAATGGGACCAGGAACAATGACATCTACCACAGTCTGTACACAGGCCACAGTACATATTGACAATACACAGACTGTCAACATTCACCTTACGTACACAGATCTCAGTACTGTACACACAACCACAGAATGTCCAGGTTACGTCATCAAATATAACCCCTACTATACATAACATATGTAGCAGTCTGATATCTCACTGGCTTGTTATCAGATATGATGTCACTAATTATGGTGTAGAGCTGATATGTATCTCCTACTGCATGACATATGTACAAAGGCTGACAGAGTTGTGGCTGGAGGCACATACACAGGGCCAATATTCACTTGTTGCTGTGATAACCTCATACATTTACTGTTGTAACAGGGTTTGTTGCAACATATGTCCTATGAGGGATATGAAGTCAGTAACTCTCATGGCTGTCACCATCTACAGACTGAAATCCTCACACCACCTTCTGCAGTTCACAGATAAATGCTCTGTGGGTAACACATGAAACAAATGGCACCACACACTGCCCAGTCTGCAGATGAACCTACAGATGGGTTTTCCTCATAAACATAGCACTGACATGGCAGTTATTAAAACATGTAGGACAGCCATATCCACACACACACTGTTAAACAAACATTACTCCAAATGCAGTGTAGCAGCACTTACAGTCTGTAGTCAGATCAGGCACATCCCCCTCTTGTGTGTTGCCCTTTTTCCACATTGTATGTTGTTAGAGGTAAATCCCCAATCCATTTGAGATGCTGTTTGCCAAACAACAGAACAAGTTCCTTCTCACAGTGAATGAAAAGGACCAACACCAATATGATGCTCCTAGATATTGGAGTGTGTTTCCATGCAATTGGCAATGGAAATGTTACCACAGTTGCTCCACATGCAATCAGCTAGAGGAGGGCTGCAATTCATGCAGACACCATCAGCTGATCTTGAACATCACTTAAAATATACATTCTGCTGCCTAAGCAAAGCAGGTGTAGGTCTCCACATCCACCAGAGAGGGAGTGAGAGAGGCAGACAGAGGCAAAGCAAAGTCAGGGAGGAGTGGGAGAGTAAAACATAAGCATGTTTGTGTCATACACCTACCAGAACAGGGTATCAAACCCCTGACATCTATGTAGTGCTATCACATTTCTATGCAGTTACTGGATGCACCACATAGGTTACATGTTGAAGAGCCCTCAAAATATATATGTGATGGTGAGTGACATTTGCAACAGGGATACAGGTGTCAGTATCAACACAGCCACACTCTCACAGGGATGCACACACATTGACACACTTGGCAGGGCCAGGAATACAATATCACTAGTGAGACTGCCACAAAAGATTACTGTGCAGGTATCACATGCACCACAAGGGTCATACAGAGGTTATATGGGCAAAGGGTATGTGGAGGTGTCTGACATTGGACAGCATGCTTTGGTATGCCATTGGAGGTTGTAGTGTGTGTCTGAATGTGATCATACACATCATACAACACACACACATACACACATATACACACACACACACACACACACACACACACACACACACACACACACACACACACACACACACACACACACACACACACAGTGCCAGTACTGACATGCATGGGTCCATTGCTTCATGGGTGTGTAGTGGTCGACTGTGACAGACAACTATACCAGGCTAGGTGATGGGTATACTTTGGCATCAGCCCACATGACAATGGTCTGCATTGTGGCTCAGGGGTGTAGTTTCTAGATTTTCCCACACAGGTGGGTATTGTAATAACCATCCAGTCACCTGGATGACTATTCCATGTTGCCAATGCTGTGCATTGCTTCCCATGTATGTGTTCCTTAGTCCATGGCATGGACGGTGTCTGGGATGTGCACACCTGCCACATGCATTTACAGTGACATGTGGAACTGTACCTGGGGTGTCTGGCCCATGTTGTGTACACAGATTGTTATCATTAGATGTGCCAGTCCTGGCCTCATGTGGTGGGGACTGTTAATGAACAGCAGGTTTACCCTGCACCTACACTGATAGCATGATACCAACATTCCCTGTCATCAATGGCATCTGTCCATACAGGGCATGTTTTTCAGGCATGGTATGTCCTTTGTGGGTCACATTTGATGGCACCACAGATGTTGCAGGTGTCCAGTGGGGAACATGCGGAAGGTGCACTGTCATTAGGTATGTGCCTATTGGACAGATGGACAGGGTGCCATGCCCTCTTTAATCACACCATGGTTACTATCAGTGGGGAATATGCAGGGTACTACCAACATAGCAGCTGTTGCCGAGGCAAGTGTGTGTGTGTGTGTGTGTGTGTGTATGAGACATGGGTTGAGAGTGTTCTCTGAGTGATACTAGGGTTGCTAACTTTGTTTGCCTGGCCTTGATGTCACATGTAGGGGTATGGATTTGCACCCCAGCCTCTTGGCTATTTCACATCTGTTATCCCGGCACAGTGGACACTGTGACATACACTAGGGCCACCTTATAAGAAATATGCAAAACCCGCTCCACACTGAGTCCAGTTGTTACACACTCACAACCACCTCCACACAGGATACAACTTACAAACACACACACACACACACACACACACACACACACACACACACACACACACACACACACACACACACACACACACACACACACACACACATACACACACAGACACCTGTCATGTTTGGGATTAGAACTCCTACCTAACTAGTTTATTACACTACAGCACTACACAGTTATGCCATGAAGAATACTGGAGTACTCCTTCCCCAAAGGTGTATTTCACAATGAATGACATCAGCAGGATTGCCAATGTAGGGCATTTGAAATGTAGTGAGTGTGGCTAGGCTAAAATGCATTGCTCCCTACACAGACATAGAAACATACACAAAACATCCACAACTGCCATATGTGGGAAAAGAACCCCTAGCAGAGTTCTATAGCACACTACAGCATGAAGCTGTTATAGGATGCACCATGGGGATTACTAAAGTACTCCTTCCCCAAAGGTGTATTTCACAGTGAATGACATCAGCAGCCTTTCCAGAGTAGGGCATTTGAATGGTAGTGACTGTGACTAGCCTAAAAAGCATTGCTCTCAACACAGACACACACACACACACACACACACACACACACACACACACACACACACACACACACACACACACACACAGTTGCCATGTCTGGAATTAGAACTCCTACCTAACTAGTTTATCAGATTACTGCAGTACACAGTTATAGGATGTGCCATGGAGATTGGTGGGCTACAACTTTCCAAAAGGTGTATTTCACAGTGTATGACGTCAGCAGCCTTGCCAAAGTAGGGCATTTGAATTGTAGTGAGTGTGACTAGCCTAAAAAGCTTTGCTCTCTACATGCACACACACACACACACACACACACACACACACACACACACACACACACACACACACACACACACACACACAGTTGCCATGTCTAGGATTAGAATTCCTACCTAACAAGTTTATCACACTACAGCAGTATACAGTTATAGGACGTGCCACAGAGATTACTGGCCTATCCCTTTCACAAGGGTTTATTTCAAAGTGGATGACCTCAGCAGGCTTGTCATAGTAGGGCTATGGGGAGGGCACTGTGTGTGCATGGGCCATAACCCATTCATCTAGATGTTGACACACCACATGCAGGCACACGCAGGGTTATATTCCACAGGTACATGTTTACAGCTGCTATATGACTACTTCCTTGTACAGTCATGTTGCACAGCTAGCACTTGCACCGCATAGTCCGTAATGCTGATGGATACCAATGGCTAAGGTCTACAGTGAGTGACATCTGAACTTCATGTGGTTGTAGCCATTTGGCTATGTGCTGGTTGGGACAGGCCTCATAATGGATGGCCTCTTGTGACAGTCACTCTCTTCCACACATCTATATATGTCTACATTTGGCTTATTATAGTGTGTTGTCCTTGGATATATGCCTTTATTCCTATCCAATGTGTGTGCAAAGCATGAGTGATGCATACTGAGGAGTGCCTGCACTAACATCTGCAACTGCTAGGTATGTCTGGTCCTCTGTTGTTTGCAGACATGGCCTTCATTTGTTTAAGTGTGTGAGCATGCCCAGTATGACCTTTTTGTATTGAATGTGTGGATCAATTCCAGGTAAATTGTACTGCAGTGCAGACCTTTGTGTTGTACACCTACAGGTAGCATACTGTTTCTGCAGGGTATTTGTCGATCATTTTGCAATATGGGGACAAACTTTGCAGGGGATAGTGTGTACTGTAGGTGATTGTGTCTGTGCTGCTTCAGCTGCATGGTACTGCTGTTAGCAAAGATATTCAGACATGTGTACTGTTATACACAGTGATGGTTTCTGTCCTCGTGTACTGTCAGGTGGACATTCTTGCTCACAGTGATGATTTGGGGGACAGGGGTGACTGCAGGTGTGCCCAGTATTGTGGGCAAACACCTACGTATTCATGGTAAGTTATGCCATTCTGGAGGGGGAGCTGCAGACACTTGGTGCTGGGTTTCTGTATCCGGTTCAGCACCTTGGTACAGTGCCAGCAGGGGATCCCATACTTGTCCACCCATCAACATGACAGTATGGCCTTATCTTGTTGTGGCAATGCCTCACAGCTGTACAGATTTGCACAGGTTAGCCAGAGACAGGGGCCATGGGTCAGGACATTTAGCCTATTGTGGTGCATGGGCAGGTGTGTAGCCATCCATTTATGTGTTTGCAGCCAGAGATAGTGTGCGCACACAGCTTGGTGTCAGACCCTGCACACTCCATGCTGCCCATGCTCCCACACCCCCTCTGTTATTCTAACCCCTTCCATACATTATGCATACATTCTCTGATACTTTCCCTAAGGGTATCACCCCATCACAGGTGTGTGTTAGTGTTGATCCACAGTTCATGCAGTGGGACATGGTGGACATGTTACTGTGGTTTGTTCACATGGCCTTGCATATGGCTTATGTGGAGTGTGTATGTTGCTATTTGGGTGTCCATGACATAACATGCATTGGTAGTATGTGTGAGACACAGGGCATTGGCAGATGCCTGTGGGGCATTAGGTGTTGCTACAGGCCAGATATGGCAGGCCATTGCATTCTGTCAGTCCTACAGTCCCAGACCACCATACAGTATATTCCCGTGGGGTGACAGGGTAGGTGTGATAGGTGTTCATGCCAATACCTTCGTACCTTCTATCAGTCTTGATCAGGTGGTGTGGATGATGGCAGGCTGCTACCTACAGCTAGGGACACACCTGCATGGGACACCTGCACTGCATGCTGCAGTCTTCCACTATTGCCATATATAGGTGGGGGTCTTACTGTACTCATTCCCTACAGCAGGGATATTACCAGAGAGGTGCCTGTGGGTGGTGTTTGTATGGCTGGGTGCATGTGTGCTATGGGCACTACTTGCATCTGACAAACAGATATACATGGGGCATTCCAGTTATGCTGGCTTGTGCAGGTACATCAGCTGATTCCCAATACTTCGGTCCTACCTCCTTTGTGATCTGCAGGTGTTCAGGCAGACATCACCAGTATCCCCTACTACAGGGCCAGTTATTGTGATGCATACCTATATGTACAAATCCAAGGGTTTCTCCATTTCACAGTGACACCATATATAATGTATGTCTGGGGTACTTTCCCCTGGGTACTGCTTGTATATCTAGCCCAACAGCCATACCATGTCTTTCAGATGGTGACACATATTACCACCATACATTTACAATGGCTTACTGAGAGATTGTCCCTGTCATCAGCAGTAGTGGGCAATGGCCGCCAGGTCTTACCTCAACATACATACATACATACTGGCCACTCGCACACATTATAAAACGCACACCATCCTAACACACACAGATCTGCATATTGTGCAAATCCTACAACCTATCCTGCTACCTTGGCCACCTCTGGGCATCTATGCTCCACTCGTATTATACCTACTCATACATATTACTACATTCCTACATATGATTGGGGGGGCACACCTGAGTGTCACTACCTTTCTACACTGGATTGGGGGAAGGGGCAGACCTGTCTGTTTCCACATGTCTACATAGGCATGGGGGGCACACCTGACTGTTACTACATTTCTACTCTAGATTGGGGGTAGGGGCACACCTGACTCTTTCTACGTGTCTACATGGGAGTGGGGGGCACACCTGACTGTTACTACATGTCTACACAGGATTGTGGGGGTGCACACCTGACTGCTTCTACATTTCTACATCAGATGGGGGGCACACCTGACTGTTACTACATTTCTACAAAGGGTTGTGGGGGGACACACCTGACTGTTACTACATTTCTACACATGATTGGGCGGGGCACATGTTACTGTTTCTACATGTCTACATAGGATGGGGGGGCACACCTGGCACTTGCACACATTTGCTATGACTGTACTGGTATGTCAGGTACTCCATTTAATTATGTATTCTAACCTATCATACTGATAGAGGCATATCAGTGTACTACAGGTCTTAGCTTGTTGCCCTACATATTAGTGTCTGACTTCCTACCCTTCAGAACTAACATCCCACTGCCTGACCTGTTGTAATCTGTCTGTGTAGGCCTGGGGGAGGTTATCCATAGGCAACATTCAGAGGCCATAGCACAGGCTCTTTTTGGGTTTGTCTATACCTGTCCTGCTGGCTGAGACTGTTGTTGGGTATGTGAACCTCCCTGACTGGCATGTGTGAGTCATATTGACACACATGTCACCCAGCACATTTCCTGCAGTAGGTTTTGTCCCTCTGTGTAGTACTGGCTACTGTGGTGACTCCAGTATGTGTTACAGTTGTCATGGTGCCACTATGGGTGTCTACTATCTGCTGCCATAATCTTCAGACACCCAATTCACTTGCATGCTCACATCCATACCATAGATACAGGTAATGACACATTCTACTCCATTTGGAAATTGGTAGGTTAATTGACTTACCTTGTGGGTGTGCCAGGATTGAGGATGGTGCTGGAGGGCTGCCTATGTCGAATGCACATAGTACACTCCCTATACATGTTTGAGCACAGGTAATGTCATGTTTGGCATCCCTTTTACTGTATGTGCGAGTCAGAGAGAGGTGTCATTCCCCGGGTCACTACTGTGTCAGTGTATGTGCTATGCATTGCCTCTTTGCCAAGGCCAGGGCATACTGGGCATGCCTCCATCTGCCTACTGGGGCAGGCTCAGGTTGTTTCTCCTCTGAATCAGTCTGTGTCTGTGCAGGCCTTGGCACTGCTGGGGGGCTGTGTGGCCCTGCTCTGTGCTGTTCCTGTTGCAGCTATTTCCACAGGATTATATTGTGTAGCACGGCACATACCATAACAATTTGAGTACATGTAGCTGGTGAGTACTGCAAGGCTCCACTGGATGTGTCCAGGTACTGGAACCGTGACTTCAGCATCCCAAACACATGCTCTATTATAAGTCTGGTCTGTGTGTGTGCCTCATTATGGCATTCTTGTTCAGGTGTGTGTGCATTTCTGATGGGTATCATCAGCCACGGCTCCAGTGTGTAACCAGCATCCCCCACTAGGTGACCATAGGGGATGTCCCAATTGGCAAATCTCTGGTACAGCTGCATCATATTCCAGATGTTGGAATCGTGATAGCTTCCAGAGCAGCCAGCACACACATTCATTATAATGCCCTGGGCATCGCACATGACCTGGCAGTTGATAGAGGGGAGGACCCTGCTGTTGATGTAGGCCCTACCCTGATCACTAGGTGGTGCTTTGATGCATATGTGTGTGCAGTCTATAGCACCCACTACCTCGGGGTATTCTGCTATTTGGTGGAAGAGATGCATATTGCTGGCCAACACCTCAAGGGTGTTGAAATATACGTGCTCACTGGCATGTGCTGACATGGCATCCAGAAACAGGTGGAATACTCTGCTGATGCCTGTGAGATCCCCATGATATCCCCAGTTGAGCTTTGGGAGGTACCTGTGTCTAGTATTCCTAGGCCTACACATACCTTGGTATCCAGTGGGACGGGTTCCCCTCAGTCAGTTCGGTGTGGCCAGCACAGCTCAACAATTTGCTCTGGGAGGTACATGCCCACCGTATAGCACTGTCTCCAGCTCATGTAGCCCCTGGTAGGTTATCCTGGGTCTGTGCACTCTTCTCCATCTTCTCACTGTGTGTTGATTGGCAGCATTCACATCCTCACCACCCTCAGCCTCTTGCACATGTTGTATGTTGCCTTCTGCAGCCTCTATCATTTTGTAGTTTTCTTTATTAGAAGTTTCCTGCTTGTATACACTGGCAATGTAGAGTATGGAAAAAAACAGAGGGGAAGGTATTTACATAGTTTATAGTAGTGTACTGGGCTGGTCTGCTGCCTGTGTAATTGGCTGATTCTGATACATTTCACTTGCCAGCTATGCTAGTTCTACTTGATTACCTTCCTACTACTGTTTTCCCTTCCTGTTGCCTTCCTGTTTAAGCCCAGGAGTGCACCGCGCAAACACAGTGCTCAAATGTGCACAGAACTGCTATTTCCTGGTTTACCTTCTTTTTTTTCTTTAAAACCCAATGCACAGCATGCACACCTGCTTAGGCAAAGTAAAGAGTGTGAGGCAGACTCAGACACACCCCCTTGCTTAGCTGTGCTCATCTAGGAGCAAACCTGAGCCACAGGGCTCCAATCCGCTTACAGTATGCTTGACACCCCCCCCCATGATGTCAGCTAACTCCTAGGTTTGGACCAATCTTTTCCTGCTCTTACACTGTTGTGACCTGACTAGCATGCTGGGGCAAACTGGAATTCACTATCATTCCCCTCATTTGCATAGAATTGCCTGCTAATGCACAGTTACATGTCTCAAACTGAGCCTCCCCCCTTAGCAACCACTACTCACTGGCCATGTTGTCTTCTGCCTGCCATTGACTTTAATGGCAGAATAATGATTTAAGTTAGAATGCTTATTTTAGGTTTATTTTCTTATCCCCCCCCCCCCGATCCCGTTTGCGCACTGCTGCCCTATGCTTAAACAGCCGAGATCGGCTAAAAAAAAAGGTTGATTTTTTTTTTTTTTTAAGCTGTTTTCAATGCCACTGGCCTTATACCTAGCCATTGGCATGCTTCCTGACTGATATGCAGCCTTTATTTGGAGCTGTCACAGTTCTGTTTTGAAATTTGTAGAAATGCACTTGGTTACTAACCGAGTATATTTCTGCAGATTACACTAGTATTGCATGGCCGGTTTTCACCTTCCTGGATCGCAAATTCACCTCATTTGCATGGATTACCCCTGCAAATGGGGTAATTTGCATACAGGGGCTGAGTCCGTGCAGGACCACTCTTGCACGCCCCTCCTGGATTGCACGGCAGACATATTGCCTGCTAGATCTCCTGCACTAATCCTGCACGCCGTGTAAGGCTTGCAGAATATGGGGGCATGTCTTTGATTTTTATTGGCTGTTTGCTTTTGTAAATAGAATTTGTTTGTCTTGTGTTTTAGATCTGATGAAGAGCAACAGCTCTAAAGCACTTATCTGTTTTTTTGTTTTAATAAAAGGTTTTATTCCTTCCTGTTGTGGTGGCTCCAGTTGGTTTTTACATCTTTTAAGCCTCTAAAAGATGGTATTTTCTTATAACTATGGTAGGACTAGTAGCTAAGCCAAAAAGAAGATTTTTTTCTTTCAATGGAATTTAAAAGTTTGCCGAAGATATTTAAGAAAGGCTCAAAGAGCTACATTGTGCTGCAGCTATGTTGGAAGAAAATTAAGCCACAGTGGAAGTAGTAGAAGGAAATTACTGACATGACATCATCAATAATAAACGGGGTGATTACTTACTTAAAACAGAGGTACAGAGACTGATTTTAATGAGAGAAATATATATAACAGGGCAACAGCTAGGTCAGCCAGTGTGCCCTGGGCATTCCATAGGAAAGAAAAGAAGTATTCTGAAGTTTACAACCAACCAAAGTCATTCTGTAACTATAGCGAACAGCTTCCTGCTGTGTGTATAAACACACACAAGCACAAAACAAAACAATACCCCAATGCTTAAATGAAGGCTGTTGCTTGACTACTGCCTACTACTGACTGTGCTCCTAACAGCTTATGCATGGATCAGTCACACCCCCTTCACCTCACTCTAACTATTCTACTAAAGTATGAGGTCTGGTAAAAGGATCTGTACTTTACAGTAAGAAAGCAAATGCTGTTGAAGAATTCATTGAACCAGTTTGGTACTGGTCCAAAAAGCCATCTATTAAATAATATAGTTAGGTGAATATTATGATTTAGGAGACTGCAGTCCTTTTAAAGGCTCTTTAACATGGCTATAATAAATAGGTTGTTACCCATAGCACTTTTATTTTTATTTGTTAAAAAGAAAACTGAGATGTCGCGGCACTCTGGGTAATATGGAACAGTGTGATTTTGCAGATAACAGTTAAGATAGGTAGGTCAGCGGATGACAGCAAGGAACTACTTTTGGGTACTTCCATCTGAGTTTTAGGATGTCAGTGGATCTTTCAAATCCCATCACTTATGACCTCTTTCATCCTCTCCAGTACTTTCCTATGCTCCCCTCCTCAAAAGCATTGTATTCACATATGGGCTACTGCACGAGTCACCTGTATTTTGTCATCTGTTGAGCCAAAACTACAGCTATACTAATTTGTTAGATGTAGGAGCATGCCTACCTCCTCCAAACCCTTCCTCCTCTGCTTCTTTCTCCCCCCAACTAGTATCTGTTGTAATTTAGCCACTTAGAACTAGTATCCCATCTGTTCACTGTCTCACAGTGAACATTCTCCTCCAAGCCACCTACTTCTCTACCTAGCCATTTTGTTTCTCTTTTGTTTAAGGCTCATTGTCTTTCCCTTCTATATGCCTGTTCTCCCTCCCTCATTCTTTTTTTTTCTTTTTCTGTCTTTAGTGGTCTCTCTTCCTTGTTGCTTCTGACTTTAGCCTCTCACTTTCTAGCGTTGACTGCACTATTCACCTCTTTTTCTCCATCTTTCTTTTCAGCAGGTCAGTTCTCCTCCATATGACTGACCTCATTCCTGACAGCCACTGCCACTTTACCTTTTTTCTCTCTCTCTTATTTTACCACTGTTCTCTCCAGCCTCATTTCAATCTTTGGATTACATATACTCAAAATGTCCTACTTTTTTTTTTCTCCTCCTGCTGCTTTCTTCCCTCCTATTAACTTCTGCTTTCAGTTCTCCTCTGTTTTATTTTAACTAGTCAAACTCTTACCTTTACAGCTCTCATGCATTCATACAAAAACACCCCATCTTCAAGAATATGGCACTTCATTTATGCCATCTACTATGTGAACCAGTGTGCCCCACCACCTATTAACCATTCTTTTAGACTATACTGCCTCTTCGACTTCAGCTGAAGACATTTCTCCTTCCTTTGTTCAATACCTTTCTACCATAAGTTGACTTTGCTGATTGTAACCTAACAGACCTTTTCCTAACCTTTTTTTTACTGTAAACCCTTATTCTGATTCTTCACCATCCTGGCCTCTGTTAATCTGCTATTTCTCCCCTAATGCTGCTAGTCTATTATTCACAACTTTAATTGGTTTGTCTTAAGTTAGTTTTCTCAGGATTCCTTCTTCTAAGAGTCATTTACCTAGAATATTCTGTTTGATTTTGAAAAGGACTCAGTTTTAAAGATTTAGGTAAGTTAGTGGGGGAAAAA
Organism: Protopterus annectens; assembly: GCF_019279795.1. Lineage (NCBI taxonomy): Eukaryota > Metazoa > Chordata > Ceratodontiformes > Protopteridae > Protopterus > Protopterus annectens. The sequence continues at coordinate 1,331,087,802 of NC_056731.1, read as the reverse complement.
GTTTAGGCGTTCTTTAGCAATCATTTCTGGAAAAATTATTTATTCTTGGTACAGCAGAAAGTTTCTATCTGCTGTATGAAATAGGTGCAGCTTTATAAGGGAAGTTAGTATAGTTGTGATAAATCAGAAAACATGACCAGATAAGCTAAAAAAAAATGAGGTGTACTAATTTACTGAAGATTCCATTAAACTATGGCAAATAATGTCTACAAATGTGTAGATCCATCAGGACTGAATCGGAGAACTCCTTGTAGGTTAGACAGAGGCTGTCCCTCAGTAGTCTGTAGGACTCAAAGTACAGGGACAGGGCTTTGAGTCTGTCTGCTTAGGACACATTATTTACACCCTGTCTTTTAGTGATGAACCTCTGAGGCCACTCCAGTTGTTGTATATGCCAGGTACATGCCGAATGGTGCAGTGTACTCAATTATTGGTCTAATGAGAGCAGAGTAGAGTGAGCCTAAGATCTCCTTAGATCTAGATGCCACGCACTTACTTATAAGTTGTACTACACAGAAGAATTTCCTCACTACCATGAACACATAGGGGCTTGTTTTTGGAATTTGTTATAAGTTTATTTATGTTTGGAACTGCTGTCTCTTTGAAGTTATTTACAGGTTTGCACATGGTTACCATTGACACTTATGCACAGCTAACCTTCTTTTCTGAATTTTGTGGAGGAGGGCTTGGAATTTAGCTATGCCTTCACTTAACAGGAAGTAGGTCTCCTTGAAAATGGTCTTAGAGGTTCTGGGGTTTGCTTGTATTCAGCCTTTATATTCATTGCAAGGGTTACCACTTTGTTATATGATCTGACCAATGAGGATATTACACAAGGGGGGGGGGTTGCAACATTGACTCAGATTTGTGAGTACCAGATCCATAACATATGCACCCCTAGAAGATGTGCAGACTTTGTGAGTACCAGATCCATAACATATGCACCCCTAGAAGATGTGCAGACTAACTGTTCCAGAGTGTTTGCACTGATAAAATCCAGGAGTCATTGAGCCTGCATGCTAGTTGTTGTGAATGCATTCCAATTCTCGTGGGATAGTTGAAATCACCCATGAACATGGTGTTGGGATGAACTATGAGTAACTCCAATACATTTAGATATCTGGTATGGTTATCTTGGGTCATAGATGGAAACCTAAGGCTAGTAAAGATATGGTACTGGATTTTACCCAAGGTTAGTTGGACATGGAGTAGCTTAAGCATGTCATACTGTTTGACATTTGACCAATCTTGAGGTGTGCTCACTTTTTGTGAAGACTGATACACCTCCACCTCTTGTCCCTTCTTGTGCAGTAACTGGTCTAAATGTGTAGAAGGCACTACAGCCTTGTATTGCCAGAGCACCTTCCATGGCTTTAACCCATGTCTCAGTAACTGCACTGATGTCAACACCCTCTAGAGTAATGAGTGCTTCGAGGGTATGGAGTTTCTTGTTGAGACTCCTAGCACTGAGCACTAATACCTTTAATTTATCTTGCATAGAATTTACTATATTGAAAGATTTATCTGATTGGTATTACCTAAAAAAGCCACTACAGGGTGGATAATGTTTTGGCCAGTATCAGAAAGTCTAGTGAGAACAGGTGCAAACCAGCCATGGAAAAGCAGTGTGGTCTGCCAATTATGTCATCCCAAGCCGATAAATACTGAACCCCCTTGGAGTGATACCAGAAACTAAGCCAATTGTCAAAGTCAGTCATCATCTCTTTGTATTGTGGTATTATCCTTGGAGAAGGTAAATTGCTGCTCAATGCTAGGCTCATATGAGCCTGAGACACATAATTTGAAACCACTGTCATCCCTCTAGTCATATAGCCTAGGGACATACTGTACATCTCAGGTCATTAATACCCACATGAACTATGAAAGAGTCATACTGGTATTTCTGGTTCAGTGTCCTGAGTGCACATGTGAGTTGGTGAATCCTTGACCCTGTAGATAACTGACTGTGACTGTTTCCTTACACAGCCTTGTGAGGGGGGCATCAGTGTGTCTCACAATAGAGTCTCCAATGACCAATATATTGGGTTGCATGGCAGTTTGCATTAAGGGCTTAGCAGCTGAGACACTGTAAGATGTGGCTATATGTGTCCTGGGAAGTACTGTCTTTGTAGAGGTTTTGGGAGGTCGCTGAGAGCAGCATATCCGAGGCCTTGGTGGTTTGGGTAGACTGCATTTAAGAGCCTCGGCATATGTGAGTTTATGTGTCCGATCAATAGTAGGCATAGTATGTGTGTTGCAGGCAACTTGTTTGGAGATATTAGTGTGTGTGTGTGTGTGTGTGTGTGTGTGTGTGTGTGTGTGTGTGTGTGTGTGTGTGTGTGTGTGAGAGAGAGAGCTTTGCCTTCAAAGATATGCTGTAATTACATCTCTCACACACTATCAGTCTGCTTAAGAATAAGATGGTTATCAGTAAACAAGAGACAATTCTACATTATCTCAAGATTCCCTTTTCTCCTATGCTGACTATGGACACAGTAGGAAAGTGCACATCCATGGCTGCGGATCCTTTTTTGAGATCTATGAAAGGTGGTGCTATTGGGGTTTAGAGTTGTTGGGCTGGGAGAAGAAGTCTAAGATTGATCTAAAACAGCATTCTTGGTATAATGCTTCTGAGCAGGCAGAGCAGCTGCTCTACACTCAGCTAAATAACTGAAAAAATATCAGAGGAAGTTTTATATGGACAATTACATCTCTAGATGCCTGCTTTTATACAGGACACTGCAAACCCACCACTACACAACTTAGACGAGGTTATGGTAGATAATTTAGAGAGGAATCGATCAGTAAATGGTAAAAATGCTGTGTAAGTGCATAGTTAAGGTCAGATCCTGCAGCAATTCCCACTTCTCTTACTACAAGACTAAGGCTGCTAGACTAAGTAAAATACAAACAGAAAAAATGCAGTAGAAATGTAATAAACGAGGCTCAGATCCTGCAGGAATTCACATTTCTCCCACTAATGTGGGGGATACTGCAAGACTAAAGTCCCAGACCAACTTAAAAATATAAACAGTTGGCTTTTGGTTAAAATAAGGAAAATGTGGAAAAGAACAAGACACAATTCAGATTAACAGTGACTACTGCATGTGTACTAGATGAAATGGGATTATATGAAACAGAGGCTAATTCAAGCTTTAAGAATTCAATGGAAGTGCCTTATCAATTTGAGCTATCAGTGTCCAGAAATAGCACTTGTAGAGGCTTGCAAACTCTAAGTTATGGTAGGGGAGAGCAGCTAAAAAGGCAAAAATCCAAAAATCAATGCAATCAAACAGCAGTTTTAAATTCAGAGCTCTTGTAGCTGAAGAGGAATGTAGGTGAATACCTTAAATAATAAAACCGATTCTCAGCTCCTCCCAGTAATTGACTAGTTCTAATTCTCATTCAGTCAATGAATGCAAATAGAATGTGTGCTAACTGACCGTAGCCTACAACTTTTTAAGACTCCGTGGGAAAAAAACTTTGCAGTAAAACAAAGTTTTAAAATACAACAAACCGTATATAATAATAATAATAATACTAAAATAAATGAATGAATGAATGAATAAATAAATACATAATGGAAATATCCAAGCACTAAATGTAGAAAAACAAAATCCAATGCAGACAAACAACAATTTTAAACTTAGAGCTCTTATAGTTCTAGGAAATATGGGGCATGGGTAGCAAGGCTGAAAAAGGCTCTAGGGCTGTTAGCCTAGTAACCTGCTATGATCCTACAATGTTAATGTGTAACCAAACTCAGAAGAAACAACCCAGCTTTTTGTGATTAACAATACATGAAACTACTTGAGTCAAGTTACTGAACTTTTTCATGCTGCTACATGAATTTGTGTTAAAAATAATTTAGTATAGATTAAATAATTGGATATATGTTTTCTCTATGTTTCATAAATAATTATGTATTAGTTTCATTGAGTCTTGTACAACATTTGGCAAATAATCATGAAACTATATAAAACACAATTTTCTCTTTCTGAACATAATGAAACATACTTGTATTTTAATTTCTAGCAATTTACACTGTATAAATGCTCTATGTTTTCACTGAGAGATGTGTTATTTACCTTCAAGTGAAGTCCATTTCCAAGCTCAAGGACCACCTGCAAAAAGAAACAAGTTTAATTATTTGCAAATGCATAAACATCTGTGTTTTTATTGCTTTGTTATTTATAGCACAAAAAGGAAGAACACTTTCTGATAAGCTATGTGCATGTATAATACTGAACAATCAGCACAGATTAAGCTCTGAAATACATGTTTATTAAGCTATATCTGCATCATTGGAAAGAGGCATGACTTCATTGCTGTAGAAAAATAAGATACCAGATAAAAGTATAGAAGGAATAACTCTAAACAATATAAAGACATGTGAATATATGTATATATAGTATCCAGAATGGGGCAGTTATATCAAGGAATGTACTTCTGAAATATTTTAGGGGATTATTAACTTATGGTCTGCTCCTCATCTTCACCTTTTTCAGTGGTCTTTTGGCCATTCAGTCTCTTGGCATCCACCAATCTCTGCTTATAGTGACCAATTTATTTACCATTTGAATCACAGCATCCAAGGATACTGTGTATGTGAGTTGAGTCTGTAAAGAATTGTGAAAATTTATATCCTGAGCTGAATTCCTGCCAAACACAGATGACAGGCACAGTACAATACCTACCATGTTCAACCCTCTGTACAGATGCAAGCCTGTACACACTCACTGTGTCAATCCAAAGTCCAGTGTACTAGTTGGTAAGTTTATGCCCCCCACTCCTCATATTCTCATACAGAGTGTATGCTGTGGTCTAATTCACAGAAGTCACTCCTTTTGTGAGACGTACCACTCCTACCTAGTAAACAAACAATCAATAAACCCCTCCTTCCATGATCTGCAAGTCAGCATCAACCCCTCATTACTTCACCTCCCTGATTGGTTTCAACAGTGCCGAGGCTGCTAAATAAACCAGAATTATTTGAATTGTAGTACCACTTATGTACATATAACACAAGCCAGTTCTTTCAGGTCTGGCCTCCATACACTTCTATCATTTATCATTTATCACAATTTATCACATGAACATTAATGTGTCCATGCAGAGATGTAGAAATCATACACAGCACACTAAAACACTGTTTCCATGTTCTCTAAGAAGGTCAAATTCTCCTTGTAGATGTTATGCTCAAGAACAGCAGAGGTAGTTTTCCATTCTGCAAATTTAATGTGCATTACAATGAGTCTCTCATATCTTGGCACAAATGCCAGCTATATATCCAAGAAAAAGAGCTCGAGACCAAAAAAGTAAAAAATCCAGGCAGCTGAACAAAAGCCAGAAGTGTACTTTGTAAAATCCTTTTTATTCCACGAACCAGTCCAAAAACCACAATTAAAACAAGCGCTTTCGCTCGGATATTCCGAGCTTTATCAAGTTACACATCACAGCGTAAAGTTACCACTGTACTGGTTCGTGGAATAAAAAGGATTTTACAAAGTACACTTCTGGCTTTTGTTCAGCTGCCTGGATTTTTTACAAATGTCAGCTATACTGCATGGATTTTTAGGGGCTTGTGAGCATTCCATGCTTGCCAAAGGTCCTACCTGAGAGTCATTTTCAGGATAAGAGTGGGATTATTCCCACTAAAGGAGCTTAGATGCAGAACCAGCTCTATGATTAGTGGTAAGACAGCTAAACAGAAATGACACTCTTCAACATCCCACACAACTCTTGCTTCCCTGGCACTAAGGGGACATTCTATATTCTAACCAGTACTTTCTCTTCCCAGGGTACTTACAGCTCATCATATGTCCCTCTTCTCCCTGCCACATAACTGGAATGACACAATCCCACCTTCTCCTTGTGGGTGGTAAGTCCACATAGTATCTTCACACAGTTTTTTCTTGCTCAGCTCACTCAGACAGGTTATTTATGAGTCACGAAGTTAACAATTACTTACTGATAAACACAAACCCAGATTTAACTTCCTTTTTTTTGAGTAATGGTCTCAGATTCCTGAACTGAATCATCACTGTGTTCATTCTGGATGCTGTTAGCCTGACTGGTAATGCTATTAATGCTAATTTGCAGTCTTACTTCTCTAGGTAAATCAGTGTGTGTGTGTGTGTGTGTGTGTGTGTGTGTGTGTGTGTGTGTGTGTGTGTGTGTGTGTGTGTGTGTGTGTGTGTGTGTGTGTGTGTGTGTGTGTGTGTGTGTGTGTGTGTGTGTGTGTGTGTGTGCGTGTGTGTATGTATGATTCGCTTATGTATGATGGAACTTACTTAACTATGAACTCAAAATACAGGCAACTATAAGACTGATTATACATAATACTGAATGAAAAAACATCGAACATGTGAAAGACTGAAAAAGGAAAACAGATTCCTTTCCAGATCTTTACCCTAAGCCCCCACCCCAAGCACTAGCCTTCAGTTTGTATGAATAATGGCAGTGTTATAAGAAGGGACTTTTGTACAATACAGTCTGGGGTTAGGATTCAGGTGGGATTAGGGTTAGCATTTATTACTATGGAGATGTTGGTGGGGGAGCCCTCATGTATCACCTCAATAATACATGTTAATCGTAAGCCTAACCCTGCCCCTGAACCCTAACCCTAAACTGTACCCTACAAAAATACCCTTCTTGTAATGCTGTCACAACACATTACAAACTGATATACATAAGCACTCAGATATCCAAACATTTGACAATCCCAGCAAACCCTTGCACTTGTCAACCAAAGGAACATTTGACAAAAATGTGGGGGAATTGTCTATATATACATACACTGTTTCACTTTATAATCTGGAAAAGTTGAAATCTCAAATTTCAGCATTTTGAGACTATAAAGCCAAATTTCAAAATGTGGAAAGTGCATAATTTCGAATTTGAATATCTCAAATTTGCGATTATGGCTTTATGTTATGTGACATGCGGTGTTTAGGTTGGATGCAGTTTGATGTGGTGTATGGATTTGCGTGGAGTGTAAGGTAAGTAACTGTTTTTTAAGGGTTTTGGGTGAGAGTTTGAGTGTGTGTTAGATTGTTTTTAAGTTGTATGTTTGGGTTAGAGTAGGTTGGTTAACGTATGAGTGTGCAATTGTTGGATGTGTTGGTGTTTGTGTATGTGTGATGTGTGTGTGTGTGCATGTGTGGGACTGTGGAATATCTGGGTGTGAGTGTTCTGCCTGTTACTGTTTGTGCAATCTCTGAGTTAGTATATATAAGTAGGGGAGTGGGAGGCACAGCCCCTCATGTGGGGGATGCAGGGGGGGCTTGTCCCCCAGCTTTTGTGTAGTGTAGGTATTTGCGTGTTTGGTGTTTTGTTTTTTTGTATTTGTTTTGTGGTGTGGGTGTTGTGGTTTGCGTGTGGTGTGGTGTATGCTGTGTGTTCGGGTTTATGGTTTCGGGTTTGTGAAGTTTCAGTTTTGTACGGTTTCGGCTTTATGGTCTTGAAATGCTGAAATTCGAAATTTCAGCATTTCGAGATTATGAAGTGAAACCACACACACACACACACACACACACACACACACACACACACACATATATAGGCATATACATATGCTGAATAATTACACAAACTCCACTCCACACACCTTCAGATAGAAACAACTCTGATCCAAACAGTACCAAAACAGCAAAATCTTCAGAAGTCAGGAATCGAAAAACAGGAACCAAAGTCAGATCCAAAAGCAAATTCTTTATTCTCAGAATTTGTTTTTGGATCTGACTTTGGTTCCTGTTTTTCGATTCCTGACTTCTGAAGATTTTGCTGTTTTGGTACTGTTTGGATCAGAGTTGTTTCTATCTATACATATGCTGAGCCTGAAGATGGTCAGTTGTGAGCAGTGTTCTCTCCCAGTCAACAAAGGGAAAAAATTGCAACATTTATTTATTTATTTATTTATTGACATTTGATTACTGGGAAAAGTCTGAGTGGGTAGGTGGCCATTTTCAGTGGAGGGCCAGGGAAGTATAACAAAACTTTTTAAGAACAATAACTTTTCACTGTTCAATAATAGTAATACATAAACATCTGCAGTTTAAATACTTATACCAAACTAAACATTGGTTAAGAGTAGATACAACTTATATGACAGTGATTTAATATTTAAAGAAATTTTAGCCAATTTAGAGAAACTAAAGGTAAGTTAGTATAACAGTTTAAAATATATAGTTTTACAATAATAAACATTTTAGAGATACAGGTTTTATATATGTGCACCTTTGTCTCTGCATTATGACTACCAGAGGTGTACAGAAGAGTTGACAAATCATACATTTGACAATAACATGAATTTCCTTAAGGCTGTATGGGTTAACACTTGTTTTGTATAGGTCTTTCATTTTGTATGGTATGGACATATTATTACCAGCAGATGGCAGTAAGGCTTTAGCTTTAGTTTTGTTCACTTTTAGAGTTATTCATCTTAAAGAGGAGTTCCAAGTTAATCAACCCACCATTGGACTACAGTTCTTCATTGTGTGTGTGTGTGTGTGTGTGTGTGTGTGTGTGTGTGTGTGTGTGTGTGTGTGTGTGTGTGTGTGTGTGTGTGTGTGTGTGTGTGGCCACCTAACAGCATATATATTGTCAAAAAAATATATTTTGTTTTCTCAAAGTGCTAACCGATTTTGGAACTCAAATATATTCAGAAATATGTCTTCTGTACTTGCTTTGCATCTAAACTGTGTAAATTGCAGTTTTATGTTCAGTATCTAACCTTATTCCTTGTTTATGCAGATGACCTAGGAGGAGGAGATAAGTTAGATAATCAACATACTTCTCTGCAAAGAGAAAAATGATTAAGGATGAATTAAAAGTACAACATGGAGGTTTAACAGCTAAAGTGCCGGTTTCCATTATTATCTTGTGTTTTTCACTATTTAAAGTAAGAGTAATTCCTTTTGGCATTAGATTCTTGCTATATAGCTAAGCAACACTAGGTTCTTGAAAAACACATGGCACATAGGTTCATAGGTTCATAGGTTCATACTAGGCTATCTGCCCGAGGGCATTTACAAGCCTAGCCCATAGTTTTGTGGCTTACGCCACCCCTTAGGTTTGGGGAACTATGCCCATTATTTTGCTGTGCCTCTGTCGAGCAGTGACACTGAGGTAATCCCTGGGGTATACTTGCGATCTCCCATCCATTGGTCAAGATTTCTCTTAAACAAAGCCAGCGAGGTGCTTTGCCTCACATATACCGGGATTTTGTTCCACAGCATAGGGAGTCTTTGGGTAATGAATCTATCCCTCCAGCACGTTCTATTAATGGCGTGTCAAGGTTTAGGTCTCTCGCTCTTGTGGCTCTGATGGATCTAGATTTTTTGAGGTGAAGCATGTACATCAAGTCAGGGTTTGATAATGCCTTGTATGTCAGGCACAGGTCACCCTGAGCAAGCGTGCGACTGAATAGAGTTGGAGTTCTTTCAGTCTGGCAGCATAGGTCAGATTTTTGAGACCCATAATCCTCTTGGTGAGGAACTTTTGTGGCCTCTCCAGCTGCTGCAAGTGTCGGGTCAGATACATTCGAATGGGGCATTGTACTCAATCATTGGTCGGATGAGTGATGAATATAGGGAGACTATGACCTCTCTTGATCTAGATGTGAATCCCTTCATGATAAGGTGGGCAATGTAGAAGGTCTTCCTAACTATTTTTGCAACATGGGTGTCGAATGACAGACTGCTGTCAACCTGGGTCCCCAGGTCCCTAATAACCTCTTCTGTGCTCAGTGGATTTCCACCTATATGGTAGCTAGGGGTAACCTTGTTTTTCGAAGGGTATGACTATGCATTTTTTGGCATTTAACTTTAGGCCGTGGCTCTGGCACCAGTTATCCGTATCTGTGAGACCCTTCTGAAGGATATCTGTGTCAGATGTGTTTTCGACTGGCACCCAGTTTGCAGTCATCTGCAAACTTTGTCAGCCATAACCCTCCGTGTTTGCTTGTACTTGGAAAAGTAGATGCCAAACAAGAGTGGGCCAGGACTGAGCCCTGTGGGACACCACTTGAGACAGGCTTAGAGTCAGACATGGCACCGGCAACTCTGACCCTGTGGGTTCTGTCACTCAGCCAGTTTGCAACCCATCTTGTGATGTATGGGTTAACATTTAGGCTGATGAGTTTTCAATGATACCCGAGTGGGGTATTGTGTCGAAGGCCTTCGCCAGATCGAGGTAGGCTGTATGGACTGCCTTTCCCTCATCAATGGCCTTGGTGACTGTTTCGAAAAAGTCAACCAAGTTTAAAAGGCATGACCTGCCCTTGACAAAGCCAAACTGGGTTGGATCCAGAGTCTGCAAATTCCCTATGTCTTTATTTATGAGATCCATTATGATCCTCTCCATGGCTTTGCAGATAAGGCTTGTCAAGCTAATGGGTCGGTAATTTCCAGGGTCGGTGGAGGCACCGCCTTTGTGAAGTGTAATACAAGAAACCATTAACCAATTTCTTCTGTACTCACATCTTCCAGTAAATATTCTAATTATTTATTAACTGTGAAAACCTAAACAAAACTTGTATTATACACAAATCATACAGTTGTCTAGCTATTGCCCTGAACAGTCTCCTTTCAAGCCTTTGTTCGCATGACTATTAATTTTGGATGAAAAGTAGCGCACATTCATTTGTCAAAAGGTGTGTAACATTGACAGACCATAGGGTGCAGTTTTGTTTCTGATTCTTTCAAAGGTGGTAACACCTAAATGCATCCTGCAACGGTAAAGGAGGAGTTGAAGACAATACAGTTGGTCTTGCTGAAAACAACAGTGTTTTCCTTGGTTTGCAGTTTTACTGGATTCCCCGCCTAGTTTTCAAAATTTGTATCGTGATCAAGGACAAAGCTTGCTTCACCACACCTTGTATACCTCTTAGCAGCTGAATGAGAGTGAAAACAAGCAGTTCCCTGAAATAGTCCTCAATTACTAAGTACATAAGCATAAATAAATGTGAGGATAGACAATAAAATCTGCAGAAAATGCAAGCTATCAAGCAGGCCTGCAAATGGAAATGCTTTCAAAGCTGTTAAATCCCAGATCAAAGTGCACTAAATAAGGAAGAACCAGTGACCGTCTTGACATCTACTAAGGCAACTGAATATCACAGAATAATGAGACAATACTTTACATTTAAACTAAGCAGATATATATTGGGCATTTAAAAACAAACACACACACACACACACACACACACACACACACACACACACACACACACACACACACACACACACACAAGGAATTTGACTTTGGTTTCAATGACTTTCCAAGTATGAATTACATAGGTTCATAGGTGTGTACTAGCCTAATGGCCCTGGGGCCTTTACAAGCCTAGTCCATAGGATTACCCTAGCATCGTGGCCACCCAACCTTAGTTCCTAGTGCCTTTGCGAGTAAAGCCACTGGAGTGATCTCTGAGGTGAATTTTCTATTTCCTATCTACTCATCAAGATTACTCTTGAAGAGGGCCAGTGAGGTGCTCTGCTTGACATGTATGGGAAGTCTATGCCATAGCATGGACAGCCTTTAGGTTATGAACCTGACCCTCCAGCATATTCTGTTGATTGTGGCAATGAGGTTGAGGTCTCTGAAGAGTGTGGTGCGGAGGAATTGGGATGTCTTTAGATGTAGTATTTCTAACAGAGCTGAGTCAGACATGGCTTTGTAAGTCAAGCAAAGATTGCCTCTAAGTAGGCGATATGAGACAGAGAATAGAGTTTTTTTAGTCTGTCCATATAGGACAAATGTTTAAGGCCTAGGTTCCTCTTTGTGAGGTACTTTTGTGGCCTTTCCAGTTGTTGCAGGTGTTTAGTGAGATACATGCCAAATGAGGCATTGTATTCAATGTCTCGCTTTATGAGAGAAGATTAGAAGGAGACAATGACCTCTATCTTCCTGGATGCAAAACCCTTAGTAATGAGATGTGCCACATAGAAGGACTTTGTGACCACAGTGGCAATGTGGTGGTCAAAAGACAGGTTGCTGTCAACATGTGTTCCCAGATATCGTATAACACCTTCTGTATTCAGTGGACTACCACCAATGTGGTAATTCATGGGAATCGGGTTTTTCCCAAAGGGGATGACGACACATTTTTTGGCATTGAACTTAAGGCCATGGTTCTAACACCAGTCATTGGTCTCAGTGAGGCCTTTCTATCAACATCACTCAGGGAGTTAATAATAGCTCTCAACTTGCAATCATCTGCGAACTTTGTCAGCCTGAGTCCATTCATGTTGGCTTCTTACTTCAGAGAAGTAGATACCAAACAGGACAGGACCCAGGACCGAACCCTGTGGGACTCCACTCGTGACTGTTTGGCAGTCTGACTTGGAGTCAGCTACTTTCACACTGTGGGTTCTACCTGTGAGCTAGTTTACAACCCACCTAGTGATATAGGGGTTGATGCCTAGCTTAGTGAGTTTTTCTATGAATCCTGAGTGGGGAAATGGTATCAAACACCTTGGCCATATCAAGATAGGCTGTATGAACCACCTTGCCTTCATCCATAGTTCTGGTGACTGACTCAAAGAAGTTGATCAAGTTGACCAGGCATACTCTACCCTTTACAAAACCAAACTGTGTGGGATCCAGAGTTTGGAGAATATCTATATCCTTGTTCATTAGGTCCATGATGATGCGTTCCATAGCTTTGCATATCAGACTCATCCAGCTAATGGGGCGATAGTTCCCAGGTCTGTAGTCGCTCTTCCTTTGTAGAGAGGGATGACTATAGCAGTGCACCATTTAGTAGGGACAAAGCCTGAGGTGAGGTTGTGATTGAACAGGGCACACAGGTGAGATGCCAGTTCACTCTGTAGTTCATGTAGAACACAGCCAGGGATATTGTCAGGTCCCATAGAAGCTGTATTCTTGGCATTGGACAGTGCTGTTTTAACCCTTGCAGCAGTAATACTGGGTGACTGGCAATATACTGGTATTGTGACTGGTCTTTTGGTGGGGGCAGAGGGACGAAGTTGGCACTGAATCTGTTGGCCAGTCTATTAGCAGTATCTGTTGGCTTGGTATAGGAGGTACCATTATGCAGTAGCTCACAGCAAATCTGGGTATTGCTGTGGAGATTCTTTACATAACTATAAAAAGCCTTGTGGTTGTCTTTACTATCTGCTGCAATTCTGTTTTCAGAGCTAGCTTTAGAGGATTTGATGAGGGATCTCAACTTTTTGTTGAGGCTGATAAGGGAGTTTTTCCAGTCTTGGGACTTCACCTTATCCCGCATCAGTTTCTTCCATCTGTTGTACAGTTTGTTTATGGCAGAGGACCACCAAATTGACTTCCTTTTTTTGGAGGAGAGCGTCTCAGTTTTGTTGGGTATGGTGAGATCCATGCATTTGTGTACGTGTTTGTACAGTGCATTGGTGTATGATTCGGTAGCCATGCAACTGATTTCAATTTGCATGGGTGCCATGAAGTTAGCTACCTCTGTTTTTAGGAGCCACAAGTTAGCTTTGGAGAAGTTCTTCATGGTGGTTACCTTTGCGGGGGGGGGGGGGTGTGAGGATTTCCAAGGTGATTAATTTGTGGTCGGATCTATCCAGGAAGGACTTGACTATTGGTGTAGAGCAACGGTAGCCCATGTTAGTAATGACCAGGTCAAGGATGTTGCTACCTTTAGTGGGGGTAAGAACAAGCTGGTCCAGGGTATTGGAATTAATGAATTACAGGAAAAGTTGGGCAAGTGTACTGGTACATGAGTAGTTTTCCCAGTTAATAGAGGGGTAGTTGAAGTCACCCAGTATGAGAGTATTAGGTTGGACCGTAATATTCTCCACGGTGCTAAGGAATGTGGAGTGTGAGTCTTGTGACATGGTTGGGGACCTATAGCAGGCTACAACCTGAATCACTGTCTTACCCAATGTTAGCTGCACCTGAAGTATCTCAGATGCATTATGTTGGGCTACTAGTCTGGTGGTGTGTGCATCCTTTATGAATATGGAATCACCACTGCCTTTGGAGCTTCGGTCCAAGTTCTGAGGCCGAAAGGTGTGGAATGAGTTATAGCCTGGTAGTGCAGGGGTGCTTTCTGCTGCCTTGAACCAGGTCTCTGTTATGGCACAAATGTTGATGTTCTCCATTTTAAGGAGTGCTTTGAGCGAGTGCATTTTGAGATTTAGACTTATAGCATTGAGCAGCATGACCCTCAGATTGCATTTATTTGTAGCTGTTACTGTGGTAATTTCAACTTTGGAACACTGCCTAAAAAGGCACTATAGGGGTGGCAAGAGCCTTGGCCAGTATCCAGGAGCCCAGGGGTGATAGATGCATGCCATCTCTGGCAAAGCATCGAGGTCTGTCAATCATGTCATCCCAGGCAGACAGATACTGGATCCCCTTAGAATGACACCAGAAACATAGCAAATTGTTGAAATCAATAATTTTCTGCTTGTACTGTGGTATCATTCAAGGTGATGATATGATGCTGCTCAGGGCTAGGGTCATACCTGCCTGTGCTACATAATCCAAGAGCTCCTCCATGTCTCTTTTCATGTAGTCCAGGGAAGTACATCTCAGGTCATTCATACCCACATGTACAATGATAGAGTCATATTTGTACCTGTTGTTGTTGAGGGACCTGAGTGCATGCAATATGTGGCAGATCCTGGTGCCTGACAGGCAGCTGACTGTTACTTGCTCCTTATTCAACCTAGTGAGTGGGACATCAGTGTGCCTCACTATCGAGTCACCTATTACTAGTGTGTTGGGCATGCTGTTTTACATTAGTGGCTTTGGTTGAGTGTCATGCTGTTTAGGAGAGTTATGTGTTTTGAGATTAGTGTTGTGTTGTGGTGATCGAGTGCGTTTGTGCCTTGGAGGTCTCTGCTGTTTGGGTAGATTTTTATTGAGAGCCTCCATGAAGGTGGGTGTGTGGTTTGTGTTTTTATGTGAAGGCAGTGCTGGTGTGTGTTCTGAAGGGCTATGTGTTCCATGTGATGTGGTGCAAGTGTTGAACTTCTCCTCTCGACCAGCTATTCCGGTCTTGGCTGGAGAGTGCGTGGCTTCCAATTTGGATATATAACTGCATCTCTCAGAAGTCTGAGTGTTGGTAGGTAAGAGAAGAGGGTTGTCAGTGTACATGAGGCAGTTGCTACATTTCCTCAGGATGCCCAAGTTCACCAGGTTAATAGGAGAATGCACAGGGAACTGACCTTTAGACATGCCTAGAGGGGTGGGCATTAATAATAAGTAGTCGAACTGCTTCCTTGTAAAACATTTAGTGCTGGTGGTACTTTTGTGTGCTACAATAATTTCTACAAGATGTCTGGTAAAGTGCTAGACTAATAAGCTAGTAAAAGTGCAGGAGAGGAGAGAACTAGCAAATCCAAGGTAAAAATTGAAGAGCAGACTTTGGCACCACTCAGAATCTTACACACAGTCCTGGATACAGCAAATCTGTATCTCGACTAGACTAGTTACAGGAAAGGTGGGAAACAAGTGCAAATGCAGGCTTTTAAACCAGAAAGTTGAAACAGATGGAAAAACTGTCCAAATGGCCAATAAACTACAATTTCTGGTCCAGAAACCACTCCTCTTGTGGTAGACAGGATACCTAGTGCTTACTACTCCCACTGATAAGCTAGAAGGCTTCCCTCCAACATGGAAAGGCTTGGTGGGCTTAGAAGCTTACATACAGTGCTGGATACAGCAAATCTGTATCTGGACTAGACTAGTTACAGAAAAGGTGGGAAAAGCGCAAACATGGGCTTTTAAACCAGAAAGTTAAAAGAGATGGAAAAACTGCCCAAATGGCCAACATACTACAATTTCTGGGCATAAACAACATTCATAGAACAAGACAAATAATATACATGCATCTATTAAGAATAAGACAAAAAATGTAAATATAGATATACATACAAGGTAGTGCAACTCAGTGTAAGAAATATGGAAATATACTCTGAAAGAAACAAGTATTAACAATATGAAAACAATACTGCAGAATCCTCAGAGGCTTGGGAAAAAGAATACCCCCACCTAATAAGTTAACTTGATGGCTTGGGGAAAAAAAAATGTTCTTATATTTGCTTGTTTTGGTGCATATTAATCTATAACACCTGGCTGATGGTAACAGTTCAAAAAAAATTGTGGCCCGAATGTGAAGGGTCGGTGATGATCTTCCCTGACCTTTTCATAACTTTGGAATAGCACAGGTCCTGTAAGGAGGGTAACCTAGCACCAATGATATTTTTGGCAGACCTGACTACTCAAGGTAACCCATTTTCTCATGAACAGACAGAGATTCAAACCACACTGTTATGGATGGGCTGAGAAGAGGCTCAATGACTGCTGTATAAAACTGAGAGGTTGAACTTCCTCAGCTGTCACTCAAAGTACATTCGCTGTTGTGCCTTTTTTGTGATGGACCCTACATTGGTCTCCCACTTCAAGTCCTGGGAGATTATAGATCCCAAAAACTTGAAGGATTCCACAACTGGCACAGCAGTATTAAATATGAAGTGGGGGGATAATATTGTAGTACCACTCCTAAAGTTCACTGTCATCTCCACAGTTTTAAGAGTGTTCAGCTCCAGATTATTCTGACTATGCCAAAGGGCCAGTAGGTCAGCCTCCCATCTGTATGCAGACTCATCACTATTCCTGATGAGCCCAGTGATAGTTGTATCATCTACGTATTTAATACGTTTTACAGAGGGGTCCTTAGAGGTGCAGTCATTAGTGTAAAGGAGTATGAAGTTTAGTAAAGTAGTAATGCTTAACAGTGCATTTCTGAGACAATTTCTCATAAATACTGCATATATTTTCACCAAAAATAATAAAAACAAACTTTTTAAACAATAGAGAAGATAATAAATGATTAGTGGCGTTTTAATTTTTAGTGGCATTTTAAGTTTGGTCTGAGAAATGTTGTGCAGATACTGTCGCTCTAGCAACACAGGGCAGCTGGTGGTCAGCTGGAAGGAATACAAATGAATATATAAAATGGGCAAAGATCTACAGGTGATATAATGATAAAAGAAACCTCATTTGATCAACCCAAACTCTTAGAACTCTACATACCCAAACCCTTAGAACTCTACATACCCAAACCCTTAGAACTCTACATACCCAAACTCTTAGAACTCTACATACCCAAACCCTTAGAACTCTACATACCCAAACCCTTAGAACTCTACATACCCAAACCCTTAGAACTCTACATACCCAAACCCTTAGAACTCTACATACCCAAACCCTTAGAACTCTACATACCCAAACCCTTAGAACTCTACATACCCAAACTCTTAGAACTCTACATACCCAAACCCTTAGAACTCTACATACCCAAACCCTTAGAACTCTACATACCCAAACCCTTAGAACTCTACATTGGGCCAGATACTTAAACATATGCAGTTGCACTACTGCAAATATGAAATGCATCTCTATCCAAATCTATGACAATGCTGAAACTATAATGGACACCGATCACACAAGAACCAGGTAATGAGATTCTGAAATATTAGGTGTAAAGGAACTAAATGATCTATTCCTGTTATAATCATATGACTTCTGACCCTGCCACATATGCAGTGAGATTGTTAGAAGAACTGTAACTGTACATCATCAATTCTGCATGTATGGCAGGGCAACTTTGTTATACACACAGTTTTCAGCATTAGGAAATGGAGGGGGGGGGCATGCTAGGGGGCTGAGGTACTAATGCACCATCCAAGGTGATAACAAAAATGTAGATTTGAGTTGTCCCTTGTACACAAAGGGGACGCCACCAAGACTACTACATTGCATGCTTGTGGTCCTCACCTGACACTTGTACACTCCACGTCTGCCTCAGAACAACTCCACCTATATACTGGAATTGGTACTGAAGGTGTTTTGGGTGTATACTATACCAGATGATACTTACATTACTGGTTGTTTTATAAATCTGCAGCAATAGAGAAAGTGCATAGTTCCACTGACTTAAGTTTTTCATGAAAATCGAGCACCGGTGTAATATTCCTAACCCTTGTAGTAGATGAATGCCTATTTCTGTTTTGAAATGAGGAGAAGGCCTTCATGATTGTTCGTTAATATATATGTGGTATGATGAATGCCTCTTTATGGAATTGGGCTCTGCATAATTATTTGGAGTAATATGCTATCTCAACTATAAGCTGTTTTAAAATCCCACTCATGGTATGAATGATATTGCACTGTTATCAAGTTTATGCATTCTTTACTTTGAAGCTACTTTTAGTTTTTAAAATCATACTACAGCTGATAAAAAAAGAACATTTCTCGATGAGATATTACACCAAAGCCTCATTTGCGTGGGATGGTGGTGGCTCACATGGATGTAAAGAGCCCACGGCACCTATCAGAAAGAGTAGGGGGAAGTTCCCTGGTGTCCTGGGCAAATGTCTCCTAGTCAGTAAGAATACTATATTGGGTCTTCCTGCAAAAGAGGCTTTTGGCTTGGTGGGGCTACCCCAATCAACAAAGTGAAAAGAAAGAAAGAATAAAAAAAGTATTTTTCTTTTCTAATTTTATAACTTAAAAAAAATTCAACGTGGTCAAATTAAATGAAACAAACTTTTTTGAAGCACCATTCTTTTTCACTAACTGGCAACTGAAAAACATGTTCACTTGATACATTTCCAGCCTCATTTTGTTTTTACATATGTGTAAAATGAGAAAATTTAGATTTTTTTCTTTTGTCATTTTGTTCCAAATTAGAGTCAAATTGCAAGGCAATTGCCTAATAAAAACACACAATTTGTAGAAAAGTATATACCAATCAGTCCATAATATCTTGCTGACATGTATGTTTTACTTTCAAGTTATTCAGATTTGTTAGTCAAGAAATGAAAATAATATATTGTCTTTATTAATGTTGTTACCAAAATGGATTACACAAATCCACCGCATGGAACAGTAGTGCTAAAGTCAGTGTCACTGCTTCAGTGCAATTAGGTCCATAGTTCACTTCATAAACATGGCACCTTTTATGTGGAGTTTCCATGTTTTTCTTGCTTTTGCATGTTTTTACTATATTCACAGTTGTAAAGATATGCTGTTAGACTGATGGCGGTAGTAAACTGACCTAGATGTGTTTAAGTATGAATATGAATGTGTGTGTGCATGTAGGTGCATGCATGTGAGTGTGTGTGTGTGTGTGTGTGTGTGTGTGTGTGTGTGTGTGTGTCTATGCGCCTAAAAAAAACATTTGCAGAGATCAGACAAACAGTTAAATATATGAAAACAACCAAAAAAGCACAAAAAATATAATAAATAAATGACCAAAAAGACCAGGATCCACCACGCAGAATTTAATCAAACCTTTAGTGCCTTGGCAATAGCCTTCCAAGGAGAATACAAGCAAGAATTAAGATATACATTTACTAAAATGAATTAAACAGTTAAATGTAGTTTTAAGAAAAAATATTACAGGAACGGATTTTGTAAAAGTACACCATCTTTTTTGGGGGGTACGCAGTTGTCACCTTTTAGGAAATTGTGTGGTTTTCTTTTACTTTCTGAATTATTGTTTTATTAATTATTATTATTATTATTATTATTATTATGACAAAGGAGAAATTATGCATGTGGCATATGCAGCAAGCTGAAGAGGATATTCAGAAAAATAATACTGGAACTGGATTATTTAAAGAAAAAAATATGCAAAGTAACAGAGAGAAATACATTTGTATCACACTCTTTGCTACCTCAGTGTATACAGAATTATCCCATCTAGCAACTGCTTTCCACACTTTTGAGATGAGGAAATATGCTGGTTGTGAGCCATACTCTTTGTTGTGTTATCATTGATCCTAATACCACTTTCACTACATCTACTAGGTAGTGACTTACTAACTGTTGTTAAACCTACAGTCTGTCACTCACTATGTGAGTCAGACTGAAAAAGTAAAAAAAAAAGTCAATACAGGAAGCTCATCATGCTCCTTTTGTTAAGGTTTCAGAAGATTAAGAAATGACTTATTGGCAGAGCATGTGAGGAGTAGGACTCGAAGAGGAAAAATATGAGATTCATGTTTCTTTTCTGCCTTTGCCTTTCCTCTGAGCTTGTGTCAACTTGAAGATGGTGTATATGGCGAACAGGAGTATGGTGTCATACCCCACACTGGAGGGTGCCGACAGGTTTGACCCCTGCAAAAAGGGATTGCTTTATGTGTTTTGTAATGTTTGCAGCGCCACTTACATCAGGATGTGATGTTTGTAGATTTCTAATGGCGTGTGATAGTGTGCTGATTAAATTACACAGAATCGATCAAAATTGGCTCCCATGCTAGAATTACTACTAGTATTGTTTCTGATTTTGTCACTGCTTGCCTGACTAGTGCAAGTCTGACAAGCATTAGTAGTTTGCTACTAGAGTATTACTCTCACTGTTACTACCACAATTGCTACTTTTCCTACTCATAGCATTACTGCTTCTGCTGTCATTGCTTCAAATACCTTACAAGCTGCAGATAAATGATCTCTAATTTCTTTCTGTTCTACAGTGATCTCATTGATTTAGTATATTGAAAACCTCAGTGGTACAGTACAGTCTTCTATTTTCTCACAGGTTACCATACGTGAAAATGTCTGAAAGAGTGCTTAGAAATTCTGTTCTGATGAAGCATTTGTTAATCTAATGCAAAAGTGCTTACCTATGTAGTGTCATTGAATAAACAGTTTTTTAAAGTTTTTTAGGCTTGGTTTGCCTTCAGTTGCCATGCAGGTCACAGTAAGTTATATTGTTAAATTCAGTCTATCTACCTACTTATCTATTTATACCCATTATTAACTGGGATAGTCCAACTGGGTAGTCACCCCTTTTCAACAGAATCATAGAGATAAAAGCTCTACAGAGTGTAACATAAAACATATAGTATAAGAAGTCAAATAAACAAATCGATTATACGATTATTTTCAAAAATGTGGACAGATTTAAATGTATAAAAATATGTAAATAAAGAGTTAAAATACATTTACAGTTTTCAGATGAGCTGACAAGAGGACATACATTTCTTTGGTGCTCAGACGAAAAAGACTGAGCTGAGTTCAAAATACGCCTTAGTTAGGGGAAGAAACATGAAGAGGGGAATGATAGTGCAAGTAAACACTGAGTGTTTGACTGGAGGGGGGAAAAAGAGGAAGGAGGAGTAAGTAGTGGGGTTAGGTGAGTTTAAATGCATGGATTAGGGAAGGTATGAACATTAGATGGAAAAGAAGTACAGTGGGAGAAATCTAATGTGGATTTGTAAAAACAGGAAAGAAAATAAATGAAAGGTTGGAGAAACTGGAATGCGATGTTTGAAAAGAAAGGTAAGAGCAGAAGGTCATTTTAAGTATAGAAATAAAATGTAAAGCAAAATACATAGAAGAAAAGGGGTTTGTTGAAGTTAGCAGAAGGGATCGTTTTTAAGATTTTAATGAAAAATGTAAGTGCGAGTGGAAATTATCATGTGGTAGGTTATGACTAAAATCACCACTGAACAGAGAACTTACATGCATCCTAATATATCCTGAACACTGTATTATTGCTTCAAAAAAGGGAAAGAAAAAGAAATTACAAAAAAGTATAATCACACAGTTTGTCGGATTCTGTATTCTGAGATATTAAGCTTTTTCCGTTTTTGCTCTTTCAGTACAAATTTTCATTAAAACTGGTACATACATTTTTTTAAGTAAATATATATATATATATATATATATATATATATATATATATATATATACATAAATGATGCAGGTAAGTCTGACTAGAGAAGTACTTAGGCTCTGCCTTTATTATGTCTTTTAAATCTAAACTCATTGTTCAGCTGTAACAGCTCCAAGCTGGCACCGTCCATTCCTATTAAATCATTACACAGTAAAACCTCCTCATTACGTTACACAAAGGGCTACCTTTTCTAGCACAGATAAAGGCGCTGTCGTGAACCATAAAAGACTTGTACCAAAGAACAAGTACATCAGTTGCATCTGCTTACTGGCCTCCTGCAATAAAGAATCAAACACAGCTCACAATAAAGCTCATTTGCAGCGCATATTCTTTTTATTTTTCTCTGTCTTTCCTTTAAAATAGCCAAGCAATGAGGAGCATTTTTAATGGAAAGATATAGCAAAATAACAGAATTAATTAATCTGGTATGGCATAAGACAGAGCATGTGGTGAAGATGAAGAGTTACAAAGACCATCATTCAGCTCTGCAGAATAACACCTTACTGATTTCTCTGTATTTATTTCTAGACACAACCGTCTTTATTACTGATACCACTCAGTACACTTTATCAGACACTACAACTACACTACCAGTCTTCTGCGCAGCCCCTGCTCAACCCTATGTGCAAACTAATAAAACAATTTAGCACATCCAGTATGAAACCAGTCACATTTCCCCTATACACTTGTGCAGAACAATACGTTTTGAATACTTTGACTGGTTCTTCCTGTATTAAACCCTCCAAAACTATGTTTCATTTTGAATATAATCTGCCTGCTCCTTTGTCCCTGTCTCATCAAGCAGCTTATAGCTGGTATCATCTTCACTTCTTGTTAAACCTGTTTAAAAACATGTGACTCATCTTTACAGCTCAGTGTATACAGTTCAGCATATACAGCTCACGCCCAAAAGCTGCTGCTAGACTGAATTTGTTTGGCTTAGCCTGGCAGCCTTTTAACATGCAATGAGTTATACAAGTCTCAGAGACCAACTGCACTGTGTCCTTTTAAAATAACAGCATGCATGCCATTTACTGTCATGCCAATAACACCCAACCAAAGTAATGTTCAGTCAAAACAATACTCGATATAGATGTTAATGCAGCCTTGCCCTTTCACTCATTCATGATGGAATTTTTTTTAGCTATGAATCTATTTTTGCTCTGATATGTGATATTTGAATATTTATATGAATAATTACAATAAGCCTTGTCACCAGCCCTATACCTAGCTTATAGAAGCTATCAAATGTAATTGGATTAACATAACTAACATGCTAATAGCAGTACACTGATCTCATTTGGTGTTCAGACAATAAACACCAACATAAACAAAGGTTAAAGATTCAAGATTGGTGAATCTCTAATGTGCTAAAACTGTTTCTGTCTTCCTTGGAATTGAAAATATAGCATTTCTAAGAAAGAATGACACTCCCAGCAATATTTGCTATACATTTTTTTGTCTTCCATATTTCTTTGTTTTATTTACTAGTTTGGAAGTCAGGGTATCTTTATCAGGTCAGGATACCAACATAGCCACTACCAGTTACCTAATGCACATTCTGTGTGCAACGTAGACAGCTTAAATACTATTTTTGTAGCTGTTTCAGTTAACATTTTTTACTATTTGTAAAGAATATCATTGCCTTTCTAGATTGTTGACTGTGTATGAATTAAGTTTATCAATATTCCAAAATTCTTCAGAGCATAATCATAAAGGTAATTATATCAACCATAATCATTTGTCCCAAATAATGTTCTCTGCATGGAAACTTAATAGCTATATAAATAGAGTGAAATGTGAGTAAGCTGAAAAGTGTCAAGGGAAATGCAGATTATGCATAGAAACTAGAATTACCCCGTGCATGATTGTTAGCGTGGTAGAGATGATGCTGATTTAAGTTTTGTGTAGTGATGGTGGTGACCATTTATTTAATTTTATTTCTTCCTGTCTTTGACCAGTTCCTAAATATTCATAGATTCATAGACTGTTACTGGGCTAACTACCCGTGAGACGCTTTCTAATCCTAGCCAAGTTTTTCCAAAAGAATAATGAAGTCCTGTATCGAAATAGGGCATCAAGAGATTGGCATTCATAAGCTCCCTCTGTCCATAAGGGACATGAGTCCTATGCCTGGTGAAAATTTCCAATTCCACATTCACTGGTCAAGGTTGTACTTAAACTGGGTAATAGATGACCTCAGCTTCACATGGCTGGTAAGCCTGTTACATAACAGGGGCAGTCTTTGGGACACATATCTGTCTCTCCAGCATGTTCTAGTTCAGTCACAGACAAAATGATGGTCCCTAGACCTTGATTTCTGGTACTCTTTGACTTACAAATTTGTAGGAGATTCAAAAGTGTGGGGTTTGTAGATACATTGTAAGCCAGGCATAGATCACCCCTCAGAAATCTACAGAAGACTGAGTAGAGGGAAAGGGCTTTCAGGTGCTTTGCAAAAGGCAGGTTTGTTACACCTTGCATTCTTTTTGTAAGGAACCTCTGAGGTCTGTCTAGTTGCTGCATATGTCTGGTCAGGTACATGCCAAAGGGGGCAGTGCACTCTATGATTGGCCTAATAAGGAAGAAATATAGTGGAATAATGACTATGAATATTATTTAATATCATATGTACATATTGTATGGCAGTGTCTGTAATGCATGTGAAGCAGTATTCTTTGCTTTGTATTACATGACAACAAAGCAATATCAACGGATTACAAGCATTTCTAGCCAAAATGCTTTAATCAGGTTTAAAACATGTCCAGTCACATTAATTATGCAAATTTCTGCACTATCCCAACTAGAAACTTTTTACTAGAGTATTTTGTCACTGAAGTGCAACAAAAACTGGTTGTGACCTCCCCTATAACAACTACTACTAGTTTATCAGGAGACTAACTGTCTGAGTACCCCCAAGAGAAAGAAACATTGATCACAGGTGAGGTCAGTTTGTTCACTGTTGTACATAAATAGCAAAAGAAATAAAAACACTGAAGCCTAAGGACGTTTTAGCAAATCTTACCAGTCACATTATGAGAGGGCCACATCACACGGAAAAAGAAAAACAAACATAGTGAAATCATTATTATAAGCACATTTCAGATGCCTACCTGAGAAACTTTTACCATGATTCTCGGATACATTTTTAATTGAGTGTCTGTGACCCCTATAGACCATATTTACATTGGGAAGGAGATAGATGGCAAGAGCTATGTTTTAACTAATGCAGGAATTATGGCTATGAACTCTGAGCAAAGTTCATTCAGAGAAATGAACAGGAAACGTACTTTTGCGACATCCTTCTATTCATTGGAGCTAATATCTTCCTCTGTATATTTTCTTTTTAGGCACATTAGCAGCATTCTGCAAAGTAGTATTATGGGCTGAGTAATGAGCATTGCTTCTTTTTAAGCAGTTGGCTCGGGGTTGATTACTTACCAGTACAAATTTACTTTTGTACCATTGGTGCTATAAATGAGTCAGCATTGCTGAACTATAAGAACATGACTTGGGTTTGATTCTTGGCCATTATTAGAGCATGTTTGTAGTATCAGAATCAGTGGCACAGGAGGTAGCAGTTTTGAGTTTCATGTTGGGAAGAATAAAAAAGGCTTTGGGTTATGGCCCCACACAAGGTACTTGGAAACATTTATTTATTTGTTTATTTTGCAATTGTTTACCAGGAAAGTCCACCTGGACACAGTGTCCTTTTTCAGCGGAGGCCTGAGGAGAAAAGCTCCACATGAAATAAACTGAAATTTATACTGATAGTACAATTTTTGTTATATAGTAGAACAATACTTTATCTAGATACAAAGAAGTAAAACAAACGTATCACAGTTTAACATTTAAGCACATTTACAGTAATCATGGGTTACAGTGCAGAGTATAGCAGAAATGCTTAACAAAAATAAGTGTGCAAAGTAAAACAGCAACCTTAGACAGGATTATGATGGAACACAGTCAAAGTAGCAGTGCAGCGGTATTAGGTATTTTGAAGTAATCTGTACCAGATCATAGGGATTGTTAGGTTAAAGGCTATTTTTACGTAGGTTGGGTTAGAGCAAGGGCATATCCAGATTTTGTGTAAATGTGCTTTAAGGATCTCCATGAACACTGTAGTACACGTTCTAATAATGACACTTACACTATGGCATAATGAGGACGCTGCACTACTAAGGTACTGTCCTTCAGATGGGATGTTAATATGAAGTCACATCAGCCTAATTTGGTGATAGCTTAATATCTGACAACCCTTACTGGAGAAACAAAAAATTAGGAGAAGACTGTGGCACTTTGGCACTATTCATTACACATATTAGCACCATCTTGAATTTCTCTGAAAAGCAGATCATAGACTGAGTGGGATTTACAATAAATAAAATAATATAACATAAAATAAAATATAAAAATGTAGCAACTGAAATAATAGCTTGTAATGATGTAAGCTGTGAGAGCAATGAATATTTTGCTGAGAAACATTTTCCTCTAAAATGCAAAAAATAAAAGTGAGTGGAAGATAGCCACGGTGTTGTAGGATACAATTCCTTAACCACACGCAGATGATTTCAACCCCTGCATCCCCTTACTAACTGTAACTGCTTCTGATTTCACATTAGGTCAGAAGAAAATAGACATTTTGCGGAACGGGGCAGTTAATGGAATGGTCATCAAACTCATACTGAAACACTTCTTCCTCAGGTCTAACTTTGCTAGTTACTGTCAAACATCTCCTTCTTTAGCATAACTAATTTCTCTAGACTTTGTCTGTATGCCCTGCTGATAAAAAAGAAAATGCAAAATGCACAAGTCTCTCGTGAAAAATGAATAGTTACTAGGAGCAATAAACGTTGTGTCTCTGTTGTGTCTTTTCGGCTTATGGGGATAAGGGTCGCCACAGCGGAACTCCGGTCCACTAATGTTTGGTAGTGGATTTTTACATGCCGAGTTACCAGCCCTGACGCACAACCTTCAACGAAGGCATGCCCATTCACATATGCCTCCACACAGAAGACGCTCTAACTGAGAATCGAACGCGACAACATCTTGCTGTGAGGCAACAACGCTACTGCAGAACCACTACCGCGGGTTACCAGGAGCAATAAATAACAAACAAAATCCAAACGGATAAAGTAAAACACTTTAAACTAAAAATAAAAATAATAAAACAGCCACCAAGGACTAAACGTAGGTCTTCACTGTTTTAATAAAGCACAAAAGCACAGAATCAAATAACTAAGTGCTTTCACCAGGCATAAACCGCTGGCTTCCTCAGAGTCATTTGTTATTGCAAAGAAAACATTTAAATATGTAGACAATCAATTAGTTGATTGATTAATTAATGAACCAACCAACCAAAAAATATATGTCAAAATTAATTGATTAAAAACTTCTTCATAAATACCCACACATTCAATCAACCTCATGTTATCATAATAACTTTACAATAGACATTAAATAAAAACAAAACTTTTTTTACAGTCTCTTGTGTTAATAGGTAGAATAACCTAATAGGTAGAATAACCAGTATTGTAACACATATATATTTTATATCATGTGACAATAAATAGCCAAATTAATATATTGTTTAATACATAGTAATGACATTACAACAATTGTCAACACTATGTATATATTTTTTATTTCCCCAAATTAAATCTGATTTGCCTTTAACTTTAAAATAGGCATTAGGGAGACACCATCATTCAAACCAGGTGGCTTCAAGGCATTAAGCCTAAGTTGCCAAGTTGTTTCCAAGGCTCGAATTTTATTATTGGTGTCACACCCCCTTTCACTAGTGACAACTCGATCTATAACAAAAAAATACAAACTTTTTAAAATTCTTACATTTTTTCATATGTAAATAAAGTGCATTGTGCTCATCATTTCTATTGATGTACCTTAAATGTTCTGAAATCCTGTCACATAATCTACAGATGGCCTTACCTACATAAAACCCTTCACATGAAATGCAGGAGGCAACATATACAATACACTTGGTGTTACAATTACATATCCCTGGACATGAAATAGTGTACTTATAATCATTTACACATAAGTATGGACCATCATTGCTGTATCTACACCATCTACACATGCCACATTTTTTCATAAGTGACTTTCTTCGAACATCGGCTTCTCTTTCAAGAATACCTTTTAAGTTATTCCCTCTACTGTAAACTATCAATGGTTCTTGACCTAGAGTTTCTTTGATATTATCACTTAAACAGAATTTCCAAGCATTACTCAAGCATGTCACCAAATCATGAGCCCTGTCATTGTATTTTAATACAAACATGGCACCTGTTTTTTCTTGGTTGACTTCATTGGGACTACCAGGTGTTATGTTCCGCAAAATAGGAATGTAACAGGTTTCTCTTTTTCTCATAATCTCTATTTTGATGTTTAGTAATAATTTTAAGGGATATCCCCTATCTAAAAACATTCCCATCAATTTATACATTTCCTCTTTAAAGGTTAAGTTGTGACTAATCAACCTAGATGTTCTCACCATCTGTCCCTTTATGATTCCTTTTCTTTGGTGGTATGGGTGACAACTATTGAAATGTAGTTACCAGGAGCATGTCAATAAAGACATTTTAGCACAGCTACAACAATAATACTTAAGATTAGAAAACAGCAAAAGAAAACACATAACAGTATAAAATATATTAAATGGTGCAAAAAAGGTTTTTGTTTTCTTCTAATTTTAAAAATAAGGTGGCATTTCACTTACAGAATGTTAGCTGTTTAGGATTGCTGTGTTTTCTATTAAAGCGTATGAGCTATACTACCAAGTATTCTGTAATATTTACAGAAATAATATAAATATTTTTTTCTCCTAAAATATTGATATATTTGCAATTTTTACACTGCTAATGCAGAACTGTCTATATCAAGACTTCCATGAAAAGAAGTACATGGTCAAGCCTGCCTTGTTATTATTACAATGTGCTATATTCAGTCATCTGTGGATAGTAAACTGCCATGCTTGATCAACTGGAAATATTAGTTTTACATTTAAAAGTCCTGTAAGACAACAAAAATTCCTTTCAGACTAGAATGGAAACCAAACAGTGAAAGTATTGATGAATTAATTTTTCAAGCACCATGCATGAATGCAGTAGAAAAATATAGGTGACTATAGGCAGAGATATAAAATGAAAAACAGAACCATACAGTAGAAAACTGTACTGCTGAAATCATTTTGATTCTAAACATATGCAACTGTTTCCAGTTTTTCAGCTATAGATGAGTGAAGCAAAGATAGTCTATGATAGATTGAAGCACAACAGTAATAATTTCTGATTAAGAGACAAGATAAAGCAGTGCAGAGAAACACCTCTGTACTGGCTAATTACTATGTTTTTCAATTTTACACAGGCATCTTTGTGTACCTACCTACAGATGTGATAAAAAAAACAATTCCACAAGACTTTATGCCATTAAGATTAGACACATTTTTTTCTTTTTTGCAATAAAAATATCTCAGTAGAGAGCTACTGCTTTATTCTAGTGGTGGCATCATTTCCAATGGAGATCACATGGGTAATAAACATTAGTTGCATCCCCGGACTGCCATACCTGCATGCAGCTCCGCCAGGTGTCCAAGCTATGAGCAGTTCACACATAAAACCAAAGCAGGAAAGCAGAGTCTGAATCATTCAGGTTTACTACACTGTGGAAACCTTCAGAGTAAAGGGTTCTGCAGTGAACCAAGTCTTTTAGCATCCTAGAGATATTCTGGTTCTTATGTGAACCACGACTTGAAGAAATTTAAGATCTGTGGTCAGGAAGAAATTTGAAAGTCATCACACTCAACTTTTATCTAACTATATTCTTACTTTCACAATTCATACACAGAAGTACTTTACTGAAAAATAGAGTAATTCAGTCTGTTCTCATTAGATACCATGACATAAACAAAGCTATACCTCTGTTATAAGTTAGACAAATTGATTTTAAAATCACTAGATCAGATACGATGTTAAGGTTTATTGTGTTCTGAGAAACAATAGATTTTACTTTAGTATTTCTAGAGGTTGGGGGTGAATACAAATCAGTTTCTTGTGTAACCCATTAGTTGTAAAATATAATCAACAAAGTAAAAACATTACTCGACATTTTTGCTTGTTTTCCAAAATTGTACACATCTGTTTCTAATCTCCCTCTCACTCTCTTTGCCTTTGTACATGAATGCATATTAATAATGCATTTCTTGCAGGTTGTGTGATACAGTATGTAGTAAACATGCACTTCTTTCTTGTACTTTGTAAATAACTGATGCCTTATCTTTTCTTTCCTACAGACAACAAAATATTTATTCAGAATGAATAAACTCAGTTCTTGGATACAATAATATACTGTTATGCAGATACAGTGTTGCTTATTGGAAAATGATCACTCCACAACTTGTGAATACTGTAAGAAATTAGAAATAGCAAAAGTAAAATAAATTGTTTAGAGACAACATGGCAGTTTTCAGGGAGTGGAGGGTTCCATTTATTTATAATTCCATTTCTTGTGGTTGGGTCACAGTAACACACAACAAACAAATTTCTGCATTTACATAAGTACTGCAGACAGGCAGTAAAGCACAGAGGATTAAAGCTGTGAACCAAACCCTAAAAGACTTTGTGCTATTGTTTGAGCCTCCCTAACACTATTAGTCTAATATGAGTGAGCAAATCAGTTAACCACTCAGTGTTTCTGGAATGCCCCTGAAGGCTCAGTTGTGCTTAATGAGTTTAGATGATTAACAAGTAAAATTTTTTTTAGCAAAGATAGCTGTCTTCCTACCTATGAGAACAAAAGTATTTTTCACCATACTGAAATGTACATTTATTACTGATTAGCATAGCCGTCCTTAGGCATAGGCCAACTAGGCGGCTGCCTAGAGAGCCACTCTAGCAGGGGCACTTTTTCAGTATTTATTTGGTGTAGGTAGACCAGGATGGGGGCACCTGGTGGTGTGGTGGGGGGCACCGTGAAGCCCTTTTGCCTAGGGCACCGGTTAACCTAAGGCTGCTCTTGCTGGTTAGAAACATTATTTAACATATCTTTTGATATATTCTTTATTTCCTTCAAAGGAGGTCATGCATCATAATAGTTTAACATTTTCTTCAAAGATTTGTCTAGATAAACATAATTTTTTTAAATATGAAGGCAACATGGGATCACCAGAGTTAATCATATGCCATGTTTCTATGTCACAAAAGATCATAGCTGAAGTATTGCATTTTGACATTGGTTACATTTTAGTTTATCAGAACTTGATTTCCCTCAGATGGTATGCTGTATTTCTAGGTTATATGAGTTTAACAAAAAGGAAAATGTGTTTTATATGTGTCTATTGCCTTGTTCCTTTTGACCTTGGAGTTATATATAGCAAAGGGGATGTGGGGGTAAATCCTTCACATCAAGGGACACAGAGAGCCTATTTGGCAATTTCATTTACCACTCTTGTGTGATAATGGGATTCACTGTGTTTTTAATTGCTGTAGTTGTGATGTTTTGAGTTTTGATATAATGAGATGTAATTATTCTTAGTAGATATGGCAATGTGTTGAATTACTGTCAACATTACAGTGTTATTAGGGACTATATTATAAAGTCGACCAACCAAAATGTCGACTTACCTTTCATTGACACCTAAATGTCAAAGCTGCACTTCATTGAACATCCAAATCATCGATTTTTTTCCAAGGGAAAGAAATCAGTTGGCCTTTCTGTTACATCTGCCCTTTTCCTGACTGTAGTGCAATCTCAGAGTTAGTATATTTAGTTAAGGGGTGTGTGGGGGTGTAGTGTTTGGTGTGCATTGTTGGCCTACCAATTTCTTTTCATTGGAAATAAATCAATGATTTGGAGTTTCAATGAAGTGCAGCTTCGACATTTAGGTGTTGATCAAAGGTAAGTCAACATTTTGGTTGTTTGACTTAATAATATAGGCCCTGTTATTATAATCATTAAGAAGCCATTACTGTCTCAGAAAATTTTATAATAAGACTGTATGATATTATACTACATAACTATGACTGCATCTTTTTACAGTTTGGGCACAAGAAGAAACATGGAAAAAGATTTAAAGGAATATAGGAAGATACTAAACAAATAATCATGGGTATTATAAGTTGTCCAGCCATATACACCTTTAAGCAGACAAACAAAGTTCTTGCCACTATTTTGAAGCACCGAATAATGCTCATCTCCCAAATTGAGCGGGTCTGTGCATGATAATCCTGATGCAAATTTGTATCAACCCATCCAGTCATCATGACTAGCCTTAAAGGTGGCCAAAATAGTACTTTGTTTGGCCTGTAGTGGTAACTTATTCCATAGGCAGCAAACATGTTGAGCTAGGAAGCTATAACTCCAGCAGGTCCTATTTATTTCTTGCTGGAGATTTAGGTCCTTAGTGCAGATGTTTGTAGTGCGTCTGGTTTTACAAAGAGCTAGGAGGCCAAATAGGACTGGGTCTTTTATGGCTCAAAAAGCAAGACATGGGTTTGTTTGCAGCAACCTGTAAGCTACTGACTATAAGTAAAGGTGTGATAAACTATCAGGGTAGTTGAACCTTTAACTTTCTAGGGTAGAAAGCTTTGGAGTCTTTCCATTTGAGTAATATGCTTGGATTTCTACATATCAAAAGGAGCACTGTAGTCAATGATGGCTCTGATAAGAGAATATTACAATGGTAGTTATAGATCTTGAAGATATTCCCTTTGAAATTAATTAGGCCAGACAGAAGGATTTCCTAACTATGGAGGAAGCATGATGATCAAATCAGACAGAGAGAGAGAGAGAGAGAGAGAGAGAGAAAGAAAGTTGTCCACACAGGTACTAATGTATCTTATGACTATATCTGTCTGAAGAGGACAATTTATAACATCTGAAGTGGGAACAACCTTTCTGCCAAATGCTACTATGCTGCACTTTTTCTCATTTAGTATGAGACTGGTTTTGATGCGCCGTATATGTGAATATTCCTTTCCTTGTTGGAGCTATTTGTATCAGTAGATGAACTCATAACTAGAATTTGATTTTGAGTTGCATCTTAAGTGACAAAGTCGAAAACAAATGAGTGTACACACAGTTAGTTACAAAGTAACTTGTCTACAGTTTAATTGATATGCAAACATATCTCTTCATCTAATTCAGATTAATGGTAAATATAGCTATACACACAAATGTGTACATATATCTGTGCACACACAGACATATATCTATATATCTGGGTTCACTACATAATCTCGAAAGTTTGAAATACCAAATTGCAAAATATCGAGACTATATAGCCAAAAGCCCTAAATACCGAAAGACCAGAAGCGTGAAATTCAAAATCCCGATGTACGGAGATATTGAAGTAGCGCTTCTGGTGTTGCGGTTTGTGGAAGGATAGGTGCAATTCGGGTGAGTATCTATGTGTAAGTGTGTTGATCAGGGGCTTTACTGTGTGTTAGTGTGTTTTGTGACTGTGATGTGTGTATGTGAGGGACTGTAAAATGTGTGGGTGTGAGTTTCCCTTGTGTGTCTGTTTGTGCGATCTCGGAGTTAGTATATTTAAGTAGGAGAGTGTGGGGGGTGCAGCCCCCCACATGGGGGTTGCAGAGGGGCTTGCCCTTCTGCTTATCTGTAGTGTAGGATGATATGTTTGATTGTGGGGGGAAGTTGTGTGTATGTGTATATGTGTGCTGTATGTGTGTTGTACGTTCGGGATTTCGAATTTCGCTCTTCTGGTCTTTTGGCATTTAAGGCTTCTAGCTATATGGTCTTGAGATTTTGAAATTCAGTATTTCAGACTTGAGACTATGTAGTG
Organism: Protopterus annectens; assembly: GCF_019279795.1. Taxonomy (NCBI): domain Eukaryota; kingdom Metazoa; phylum Chordata; order Ceratodontiformes; family Protopteridae; genus Protopterus; species Protopterus annectens. Next base: position 1,331,054,278 of record NC_056731.1, on the reverse strand, counting down.
AACTCATATATCTATATCTATATCTATCTATATCTATCAATATATATATATATATATATATATATATATATATATATATATATGTGTGTGTGTGTGTGTGTGTGTGAGTGAGTGTGTATACATATGTATGAGTGTAACCATAAATGCTGGCAATTCATAATGTTGACAGAGGTAAGTGGATTGGTGTAAGGGGTGGGAGTATATGCAAGTGTTGGAAGGCTAGGTTTAGGGTAGGGGTTATGTGAGAAAATAACATTTGTACTGGGTGTATTTTTTTATGCATGTTGGTATGTCAGAACCTCTCTTGAATTGTCGTAGTGTTACAGAAAGAGTTTTTCAAAGGTAAGGTTAAGGGTTAGGCTTAGTTTTTGGTTAGCATGCATTAGCAAGGTGGTGCAGGGGAATGAAGCCCCTTGTACCACCTTACTAATGCATGCAAACTGCAATTCCACTTCACTAATGCATGCAAACCCTAACTTTCTTGTAACACTACCACTATTCTGACAAATCAGGTCACATGATGTTGCTGTGGATTAAATTTCCTTTCTTGTTTTACTCTGTTGTATTTTTAGTGTAAAATAATCAGAAAAATAGAGTGTTTGTTTTCTGTGATTCATTTCCTATAGGTTTGAGTGTTTCTTGTCTGTATTTTGAGTGTAAGTATTTTACTGTGTCAATATTTTATATTGCCAGTCTTTTGTTGTCTACATTTTTAAGTACCTGCATTTTGATTCCAGTATATATGTTTCTTCTTCTTTCATCTTTTCCCGGTTAAGGCTCGCCACAGTGGATCATCTGTCCACTCATAATTGGCAGTGGAGTTTTAAGGTGTCGAGTTGCCAGCCCGGTCCCAACCTTCCACAGAAGGCACATACATGCACACACTCACACCTAGGGCCAATTTAGAGTGTCCAATCCACCTACACCATGCCTTTGGGATATGGGAGGAAAACAGAGTACCCAGAGGAAACCCACACAACCACAGAAGGCACACACATGCACACACTCACACCTAGGGCCAATTTAGAGTGTCCAATCCACCTACACCATGCCTTTGGGATGTGGGAGGAAAGCAGAGTACCCAGAGGAAACCCACACAACCACAGGGAGGACATGCAGACTCCGCATAGAAGGTAACCCAGCTGAAGATCGACAATTCTGGTGTGTGTGTGTGTGTGTGTGTGTGTGTATACATATATATATATATATATATATATATATATATATATATATATATGTGTGTGTGTGTGTGTGTGTGTGTGTGTGTGTGTGTGTGTGTGTGTGATTCACTTATGTATGACCAAACTTACTTAATGTTGGATACAACACACAAAAATATGATTTATAATCGACTATGCATAAGATCAAATTAAAAAAACATTGAACATGTGAAAGATCAAAAAAGGAAAGCAGATTCCTTTCACAATCTTTCCATTAGAACCCCATCACCCATATAACGCATAACACTAGCTTCGAGTTTGACCGAATAGTGGCAGTGTTGTGGGAAGTGTTTTTTGTAAGGTACAGTCTGGGGTTAGGGATGGGTGGAGGCAGAGTAGGGTTAGAACATATTTTGAGGTGTTGCATGCCAGCTGAAATGCACACCTGCAGTAAAATCTACATGACTTCTCACAGGTAATTATAAAGAATCCCAACAGCAGAGGGGCAGAAATATTCTGGATCAGATACATGGAACTTCCAGTCATCAGCAGACCAAAATCCATTCAAGATCTAGTCACCTTACTACAAAAGAAAATGAGAGCGTCCTCACAAAAATAAGGAGCAACATGATAATCCATAGAAGACCAAGGACTCCACTCCAGGAAGTCATTTGTTTTCTTCCTCACTTCTGTTGCATTCTTCTTCCACTCATCTATATGCTAATAGATCTTTAAAGGTGACCTTCTATTACATAGAACAACCACGCAGCAATATTGATAACAAGTAAAACACAAATGAAACACAACATGCAAGGTGCTTGAATAAACAGAAGTTTATTTTGTTCTTTAAGGTAGTAGCCCCATTACTGCCCCTTGCTGTATTGTCATGGATGAGGAATAATAATGTTCAGGAATTCTCTCTGTACCTTATTTAATTGATAGACATGGATAGCCACCTTCTTGGGTGCTTGACTGATTCTTGCAACTTTAATTCTTGTGACAGTGTAAATTAAGGAGGATCTCTGTTATGAAACTCAGAAGACACTTTCAGAAACACAAAAAATGTTTCACTGCCCCTCATGTCTTTTTTGCAGCTTTATTTTTGACATGGTTGACTGATAGTGATGATAGGAATGTAGATATCAACAAAATTGTAACAAAAATATATTTTACTGAAAAGAGATGATAGTTTAACCAAATAACATATGTTGTGGAAGTAGGCAGTTATTTGCTTGAACTAACGCTGTATACATAAATACTGACAGATGCCTAAACTGGTTAAAGTAAAAATAAGGCTTATACTTTATAATTCTAGCATGTCTCAGCCTGCTTAAAACTGGTACTTAATGAATGGATTCAGCCAGCTCTTTCCTGTTACAGCTATTAGTAAGATCCTACCTCTGCAGATCTGACATTCTGCTGAAGGACATTTTCCTATGATATATCAGTACAGGAAAGTTACTGCAACAAAGAGGCAGAAATATGCAAATGAGCATGTACAGACATGTTAATATTACTTACTGCATTTTTCTTATTTCACTATAGTTTCACTTTGTCATCATATTTCCTGCATCACTTATAGTATAAAAAACTAATATGAACTATGTTATTTTATTTAAATTTGATAACTGACAATTTCCATTTGGGAAGGCCTGTCTTCACTGAACTCTTATGATGAAATGCTCCTCACATCAACAATAAAATTTTAATGACATATACTATAGGATTACATGTATTACGTGCAACAACATATAAGAAATTAAAGACACATACACAAACACACACACACACACACACACACACATACACAAACACACACACACACACAGTTGACAAAAACAAATATACACAATAATTTGTATTGAAAACATAATAGGTGATAAACAAGATGGCATACAATTGAGAAATAACATGGGGCAGTAGTTCACAGTAGGATCAGGTCTCCAATCATAGCCAGAAGATAAAACTGAGACATGGGGGTCAATTAATGTTCTCCAAAACTGAAACTTGAGAGGTACATTCCTTGATATTCATTTCATATTTGTATGAAAGCTGGTTATGATTAATGACCAAAACATCATATTATCCCCCAAAACTGAAACTTGAGAGGTACGTTCCTTGATATTCATTTCATATTTGTATGAAAACGGGTTATGATTAGTGACCAAAACATCATATTATCTTATACAGAAAAGGCTTTAGCTACTCACATGTAACACTACTCATTATTAACATAAATGGTGAATAAATAAATAAATACATAAATAAATACATACACTTAAAATGGTTACATGGCAGCATAAGGTCTGTAACAACCTTTGAAATTGTTGGTTGAATAGCAGTATACTTTGCTTCTGACAGTTGTTTGTGTAGCAGAGTAAAGTGCCTTACAGTTTTAAGGATGTCAGTTGCTTTACGATGCAGTTGTCTAGTGACTGCAGTATATGTAGCTGCACACTTTTCACTCATTTTCTAATAAATAGGCCCATATGCAAAGGACCTCATTATAAAAACATCTGACAGAGAAATGATGGAGAGGTGCATACTTATGAATTTACTCATTTTTGGAGCATATGCAGAGTACTTTGTATATTACACTTGTTTTAATGTTCGGGTATTACGATTCTAAATCTACACTGCGCATGCTGTTCTCAGAACTCCACAGTGTCAAGGGTTCCCGTTGAATGTTCAAGGACCATATGTGCAGTCTGTGTTATGAAGGCCTTTGAATTTTACACAGCTTACAAAAAGCTGTGATACTAATTGTGAGTATTTAAGTGTAATAACAGATAAAAGTTAAACCTGAAGTATTTCCTTTTCCAAAGTACAGCAGTTTCAAAGTTAGCATCTATAAGTAGCAAGAAGTGGGGGCTGCAGTCTCCCACAGAAGGATGAAAGAAAAAGCTTTTAATGTGCACCAGTGAGTTTCAGATGTCACTGTTATTTTACTAGGATTGCACATAATTTTTCTGTCTTTAGGCAAATAGTCTCTAATTTCTAACAGTTTGCTGTACTATCACAATTTAGATGTGCAGTCTGTATCAATATAATACATGTATGATCTCTTAGCTGCAGTTTCCGTTAACTTGAATATTTTTTACTGGTAATACTTTCTTGAAAATTAACTTATCTTGAATATATCTAGTATTGCAAGTTAATTTATTCAATTGTTTGCCCAATACAACAAGATACATGTAGACACAAAATGTATTTTTAATTGCTGTCAGTTTGCTAGTGGAGGTTCTGTTTACACATAAAGAATGTCTGAATTTACATATATCATTTCTAACTTTACAAAACACTCAAGATGCTTTCCTGAATACTGAAACAGGTATTCTGATACATTATATGGAACTAAAGTATGTAATTAGCAAGCAGATATATAATAAAATATATAACACGGTTTCACATACATTGTGAAGGTTTATATTATAAACAGTAGACTGTAAGGTCCACGTTTTCACACTAAAATATGGTAACACTATATCTTACTTCTCAGTGCACTAAAGCCACAATGATGCAGATGTACATTTTTTAGGTTCGTCCACCCCTTATAAACTTTCTAACCAAGAAAATATCCCTTCCAACATCCCTTTGGACCTACCTACCCTGTTAAAATCACAAACACTAACACAATTTGCTTTCACTGAAACTACCTTGTTATTATAATGAGTTAAATAAGTCATTAAAATGAAATATGTGAAACAATTTTAGTAGCATTTTAAATATCTGTGCACTCACACACAGGTATAATATGCAGCATTTAAAAATCAAATACTATAAACACATTACAAAATGAGTTGGAGAGGTCACTGAAGTTTACACTTTATTTTCATTACAGCAGAGGAAAATGTTCTTTTCAAATGACCTTAAAAGATGTTTTTAACTAAGAAGCCAAAAAAAAACATTATCCTTTGAGAGGTGTGGATAGAACTATCTTTATTTAGACGTTTGCCCCAGTTTAATTCTGAGCATATGATATATCAGACTTTTGATACTCAAATGAAACTCTTAAAAACAGAATTTGTTTTCTTCACATGTATATAGCTTTAAGTAGATTACTGTGTGGAGTGTGCTATTAAGAAGTATACTTTGCTTTTGACTGGGTTACAAAGTATTTCAGATCATTGGACAGCTATGTTCTTTCATTTTAATCATACAGTAAACTCTCAGTTAACCAGAACCCATGGGGATTGGTAGATGCCAGATAACTGTAGTTTCTGGTTGTTTGAAAGTTACTATTAAAAATAGGCCTGACTGATACTGTACCCTATACTATTTGTTTGGTTTGACTTATTCTCAGGTTGGGGAGAGAGGGAATTTACTCCTATCTTCCTTCTTAAAACTCTAAAACTCTAAAAACTTAAGGTATGTTTCTACAGGGAAAAGCAGAAAGTGCAACACATGAAAATTGTACTGTATTTCTTCTATATTTTTTTGCCGGTTGCTTGAGAGTGCCAGTTGCTTGAGTTCTGGTTAACTGAGATATTAATGTATACTATGCAGGTTGCACTGATGCAACAGATTTTGCATTAGATGAATTTTCGGAAGGGAATGAATTGTGAAAGTCAAATGTTTGCCGTTATCTTCTAACGTCAGTCTTTGATGATTTGCCATTAATTTGCCAGAACCATAATTTTATGAAAAATGGACCAAAAATATGAGGCAAAAAATCTGGACATTCTGCGAAAATTTGTACAATTAAGAGGTATACAGCATATTAAGGAAATGATAAAAATGAATTCTCCAACAAATGTAAAAAGAAGGTATGGAAAGAACATTACTCTATCCATCCATCCATCGTCCTTTTTCTCATTTTTGCTCATGGGGTTGGGGTGTCATTTTAACAGTGACAATCATCTGGAGCCATGGATCACACTGACAGGTGGCTAGCCCTGCCGTGGCTGTCCTTCCACACCGCACACTCACATGCACACTCATAAGTATAAATATTACCTGTAAATTTAATATATTTCTTGAAAACTGACTTAAAGCTACCATGCAGCCCTCATATTGTTCTTTTATTTAAACATGTTACAACCTTTAAACTTTGAAAAGCTAAATAATAGAATCTGAAAGCAAATACTTAAAATGGCTGATGAAAAGCTCTGCACACTTTACTGCACATACTTCACTTAATTAAAACCTATGAAGCATACAATGCAGTAGCTTGTAAACTAGAAAGAAACAGTCAAAGCATTAGAAACAATTCAGACCTCAAAAAGCCTTAAAATAATGCAAAATCTACATATCTAGTGATAGGAATCTCCCTCCCCTAAATCATCTCTGTACATCCACTACTTCATCAGTGAAAAGGATCTTTTTAGCCTTAATGTTGTGCAACATTGGAGATTTAATATTTGAAGAATCAGTGAGTTACAGAAAAAACTAACTGCAACATGGATGACGGATAGCTCTCTCTACCATCTTTGTTGCGGTGTGACAATTATTTCTATTGAATTCTTCTCTCCTTATTTTTGGATATGTCCATCTCAACTTTCTTTCATCTGGGCAAATAGGTACAGTACACAGCAATATATCAAACCATGTGATCTGGTTAGTGTCATCAACCAATCTGATAAGTTAACATTTACCAGTATAATCAACAGCTGTCGCACTGAGGGTTTGAACATTGACTGTGACCTGCGAGACCCAGGCCTGATTAGTTGGAAACAGCAGTGAAAGATTCGACTGGTGTCTGTGTGGTAAGGAATGGCTTAAATGTTGTCTCACTCATTCCATGAAGATGATGGCATTTCTGCCTAGTTATGGTCTTTGGCAAAGGCTGTTAGGGCCTAGTTTTTGCAGACAAAGATGAGGAAAGAAGCACAAGTTAACTGCTTAAAGAGGAGAATGTGTGCATGAAGTGCATTTACATCAAAGAATGCAGCACATGGGGTGGGATTAGGGATAGTCTAATGTAAAACACATGTCCCCCAATAACTAGATGGTGCCATGACAGGCAGCCTTATCTTTTCGCTGCTTTTCTGTGGAGACTAAAACAGATCAAAGACATGAAAGGTGAATGACATTAGGGTACATAAAATCAAGGATGAAAGCATTAAAATTGTAGAGGACATAGTTTATATATGTGAGGAATGTTTCTCATATTATTAGCTCTGAAGATAAAACTATTAACACTAGCAGACATTTCTTTTACCTTAACCATTATTTAACTTATCAATCTAGAAGGTAAACGTTGGATCTATCTTGACAGTAAATGTTGATAATACAACTCTTCATAGTAAATGATACTGCAATAAGATATGTCCAGATAGTCCACATTTATATACATGCACTTATTCATATCTATTCCTGTCTGTTTATGGGACACAGAGATGATTCAATGCATTTTAGTGAAAACAATAGTGTCAGAAAACATCCTAATCAAAATTTCGGATAGCATAAGCCCTTTGTGAGCAGCTAATACATTAGACCTGATGAATATTGTAATGTGCACTGTGAAATACCTGTGAAGTTATGTTTCTAGGCCAAGGATAATTTGAAATATTTTTTTATATAATGACAGTAGATAAAAACGTAATATTAAATGATAAAAAAATGTGATTTATTCGAAAGTTACATTTCAAAACAATGCAGCATGAAAAACATTTCACAGTCTTCCGATATTTTAAATTCTTTTAAGAACTCTGCAAGAGTTTGACAAGCTTGCACATTAGGAAACATCATAGCCATTAAGAAGTCTATAATGTAAGCAACCTAGAAATTGAAATTTTTGTGTGAGCAAGTTGGTTTAATTTATTCAGTCCAATCCTAGGACTGAAACTGCAAAAAAAAAAAATAAATAAATAAATAAATAAATAAATAAATAAATTGCTGGCCCTCTGTCAGGCTGATATTATAGATCTCTATGAAGACAGGTCAAAATGACCATTAAAGAGGATTTAAGTAGCCTGGACAGCAGTCAGTCAGCTGGTACATAATTTTCTGATATTACTCAAAGACTGCCTTTTAAACTGGCAGGCATCATTCTTAAGGAATTATTGCAAGACAGTAGTCTCTTTATCCATTTTAAAATTTTCAGTTGATTTTGGGCAGTTAATCCCACATCAGAAAATTTCTGATCCACATGGATCAGGACCACTGTCAGCTTGATAGAAATTATACACCTTTAATTTTAAGGATTTAACAGCTACAGTGCAACACAGTATTGTATTATGCTTGCACATTATACCACAGAGCTTCCTAATAGGTAAACCACAGTATCCATGTAAATGCAACCTTATGTCACCTATGTTTCTTTGCAGTTTTGCATTCTCTGTTTCCACTTCCTGTACATCAGTAAAACCATTAATAACCAGTCCAGCTCTGGATTTCTACTTTCTAGTCATTGCTTTCTAAGCTAACGGCATTATTAGTATTTACTACTGCTTGCTCATTTTTGACATCTGTAATAGTTTTTCATATCCTAAAAAAAATAAGTAATTTTATAAACATCACAGTCTTTTCAAACACATTTTTTCAACAACTTTTCAAATTCTGACATATATGCATGCAGGATTTAGTACCATTTTATTTTTATTTTTTTTTTTTTTTTATTAAAGACACCTGGACACAAGTTTTCAGGAGCAGCCCATGAGTACTGTCAAGCTAGATGATAGAGTTGTGCAGTCAGCAAATGGATGTGGAAGTGATCAAATAATGTATCCAATCAACTCTCAACTAGCTAATAATATAGCTTAGTCCTTAATCTCTCTTGCTAACTAACTTTTTTTTTTTGCTGACATATAATATATTATTGCAATCATTGTATTCCTTTTCTGTGGCTTTACCTCAAGTTTTGTTTTGGCTTTCAAGTCCCAGTTTAGTCCTGAAATACTTAGACTGAATGGGGAAAGATCTGACTTGTATATACTAAGTCTGAGATGCCACTTCTCAGAATACTCCTTTTTCTCCAAGGTATGGTGAGCTCTGAGTTGGTGTATATAAGTACAGGAGGTGTGGGGTCTTGCCCACCCTTGCAAAAATAAGTTTAAAAGAGAAGAATGATTTTTGAGATTTCCTCCTCTTTTGAGATTTCTTCTTTGTGTTTTTGGTCTTTTTTTTCAGCTTTTTTTGGGGGCACTTAGCTTTTCGAATGCCAACATTTCAATTGCTAGCCCTGCGAATACTCTTCTTATTAGAATTTTTGTCATCAGCAGGTCACAACCAGCTTCCCTTAGCAGCACTATTTTAGATGATGCTCTCAGCAGTGATTCACTTAATCCCAAAATTCAGAATACTCAACTCCCCTTAAGATTAAGTTACAGGGAATTATTTAAACCAAATCTCCAATGTCTTCAATAGATTAGCCTTGTTACCCTCAATTTCTAGTTCCATAGTCCCTTTTATCCAGGACATGTATATTACTGTATGCAATAAGCATAAGCATACCCAATCAAACTTTCATGGCCTTGTCATGTAAGATCTGTATTGTGTTCCCGGTGCCTGTTGCATCACATAAAAAATATATCTTCTCAACATACAGTATAACAAAAAGTAAGCTAGAAAAATAGATTATATAAAGTTACTGAGGTAGTATGAAAATAAAATAATGCTTGAATTCCCAAGTTGCTAACCAATTATTTTATTTTCCATCTCGTAAAGTAAAATTCAATTTCCTCATTAATGCCTCACATTGCATCTTGTTAACTGAGTCTTAAAGTGTGCCACCTAGCCAACTCCAGGTATTTAATATGGAAAACCTCCCACAGGAAGCCATACTATTGTTGTAGTTTCAGTACTGATAAATAACTTAAGTACATCACTCTAATGTTAGTCTGTTAAGCTGTGTGTAAAAACCTAATTTCTCTAGATCTGAAAAGGGAATATGTAAGTCCTGCTTGGTGCTTATAAAGTTTTAAGTTCCAAAAACACACCCCTGCACGTAAGGCTGATGCACAGACCCAAAAATGTCAGGAATTTCAAAAAAGCAAAGCCAGCACCATCAGAGTGCATGTGTGTTTGTGTGTGTGTCTATATATATATATATATATATATATATATATATATATATATATATATATATATATATATATATGTTCCTTTTATTGTGGCCACACCATGATAAAAATCAGACCAGCTTCAGCATCCAAGCCTTCAGCAGTGATAAAATACAAGGCACAAGTCCCACTACTTATACCATGATTAATTATCATCAATTAAACAATCATTCATATTTAAAGAAACAGCCATCCTTTTCTCCAAAACCATATTTATTACATATGGTCATTTAAGCCTTGGGAGAATAAACCCCCAAGTTTAATGATCTAACCCTTCTCTTTTTTGTTTAATATAGCATGCCATCCCAATTTATTCATCCTATTCCCCTAAACTTTATCAATAACCATAAAATAATATTTCACATTATTATGTTTCAATGTATGTTTGTATAAAGCATTCGACATACACTTTGTACAAATATCACTCAAGTGTTCAGATATACGTACCCCATATAGGCCTCGAGGTCTGCCCAACATAAAAGGCATTGTATGAGCAAGTTACCAAGTATACCAGCCAATCTGACCCACAATTAGCAAAAAATCCCATATCATAAACCTTACTAGTGTTCTTACTGGAAAATTGTTTAGTTTTTAACATGTATTTGCAAAATGAACAATGTCCACATGGGTATGAGCCAAAAACTTTTTCACCACTCAAGGTGATGATGTACATTATTTCGATTTCTATAACCACATTTATAATGGTTAAAGTGGGAAACTAAGGTTCGCCCTCTTCTATCAGAGAATTGACATCTGGGCATGAGTAAACCAGATAATTGATCACTGGCTAACAGAATGTTCCAATTTTTATTTATAACCTCCCTAATGATATTAATATTTCGGCCATATGTCGTAACAAATCTAATAACATCCCCATTAGCCTGCTTCTTATGATGATATACAAGTGTCTCCAATTAGTTTTTATCCACTACCCATCTCTTGGCTGACCTGATGTTACAGGGATGATATCTCCTAACCATAAACCTTTCAGTAAGATCCTCCTCAAAATGCCTATAGACATCGAGAGAAGAACAAATTCTCTTAACTCTCAAAAACTGAGACTTGGGTATATTTTCTATAATGTGGTGGGGGTGCAGACTCATGGCAAATAAATTATTATACTGTGGATATTTGCGCTATATCTGGGATGCCAAAATATTGTCACTATTCCTTGTGACTGTCACATCTAAAAAATTAATCTGCTGTATATCCACATTCAAAGTAAATTTGATTCCCCATTTGTTTTCGTTCAAATACTGAACGAATTCAAGCAAATAGTCTGCCCCACCCTGACACACCAACCAGCAGTCATCCAAAAATCTTCTCCAGATGTCTATATCAGGCAAATATATATTATGCACACTGTCATAAATCATCAGATCCTCTAAGTAGCCCATAAACAAATCAGCATATATAGGGGCAAAAGATGCCCCCATAGCTGTTCCCTGGATCTGCCAATAGCACTCACCAAGAAAAAAAAAACATTTTTGGTCAACACATGCTCCACCATGCACAATAACAGGGTATTAAAACCCGGAGGATAAATATCCGCCTTATCCAACCAATATTTAACAGCCTCTATTTCAGCCCAATGTGGAATACTTGTATATAATGCCGTTACATCTAATGTGCATAGTAACCAATGGCAGAATAACGTTTCATTGTAAAATACCATTGCCTGCATGCATTTATGGCTGTATTCAATTTATTTTTCTAAGTGTAAATGAACAGAATATAACGCAGAGGACGGAACAAGTTTGTTTACAGACACTACAAAATACTAATGTCATCATTAAATGTAAAAATTCTTTTTGTTGTCTTAATATTGTAGATTTTTATTTATTTATTTTACAGAACTGCTGTTGTTCATGATACTGAGTTGAGATGACAGGTGGATAATTAACAAGAATTCATGCCTAGTTTTATAAATTACCAATGAGCAATAGATACATTACCAAAACAATAATGGAAGATGCTTTTATATTTCACGTGGAAATGATCATGTTACTAATACTGAACACATCTGAGTTTATTTCTGTAAATGATAACATTTTTAATTTAGTTGTTTAATTTTATAGCAGTTTTGCTAAGCATATGTTTATCAGTATAACTATTTAAATAGTGACATTTTAATTTTTTAGATTCCACCCAAACCATCATCAAGCCTTCTTCCTAAAAACTTATCAACCTACTTGCTCCTCCTCGGGCTGAGAGCCAGTCATTAATTCTCTGACCAGGGTGAGAGCTCTAGACTCACTTTTTCTCTTGTTCAGGTCAAAAGGCCATAGGATGCTTCATTAGTCAGCCAGGCATCAAGAGTAGGTCATCATATGTGCGAGGTTCGTCTCTACCCCTGACCCCAAGCCCTCTCTATGGTGACTGTGACTTCAATAATCATTCCCGTCTTGTGGTGATGAATATTTACATCACACATGCATGTCCTATAAACCCAGCTGCTGTGCAACACAAATTTCATTTCTAACTGTAGCTCTGCGGGCTTCATCTCCACACTCCTATTGTAGTTGACATTGTAGTGGGCCAGAGAACCTTCCTTCCCTGAGAAGGGTAAGCTGGGATAGACCACCCAATTCCACGCTATTGCCTGCATCTTCTAGCTTCCAGTGTCACTAGCCAAACACAGGTTTTCTGGAGTGCAGTTAGGGCTTTATTCCTCTATGCCATAAGGCTAGGCATTCCTGATGATTATTTTTTATGTGACATTTTTTCTCTGCTAAATGTGGCAGAGCTCTTTTTGAAGTTGAAGTTCCCCATGCTTATCTTACTGAACAGAAAGAACTTATAAGTAAAAGTAAAAGTTAGCACTTTTGTTAAGAGCAAAACGTGTTTTTCTGAAAAATATCTATTTTCTGTGTTTTGCTGGCAGAGATATACCCCTGCATCTCTCCAGTTAAATGTAATGAACTCGCAGGTCACTTTTTTTCAGCACAAGAGGATTTATCACATTTTAGTGACTTTGGTGACACACACAGGCCCTGAAATGCTACCAAACTTTCAATGAAATTGACAGCTGTAAAAGACCCAGTAGCACTCTGAAGCATTTTCTCTACTGAGCCCGAGTCTGAAGCACCAGTGACCACCTGGATTATAGCACAGTAATGTGCCCCATTTATTGATTAATGAATCTTGTAGGTATATGCCAGATTTTAAAGGAAAGGTAGAGTTTACTTATGGTTGGGTTGCTACATGTTGACTGTAATCCTGAGAACTGATAAGAAACAAAATATAACCAAAGACGTATGCCTCTTTGAGTTAGAAAAATAAAGATAGTCTACTGTGAAAATGCTCCAATATTATTTTTATCTAAGTGAGTATTTTGTAAAATGGGCTATCAAAATCTAAAGATACAAGTGTATGTTGAAATGTGTGAATATAGTGAAGGTGTTCATTTTCTTAATGTTAACAAGAACTATTGTCAATATTAAAATTCTACTTTGATCCTACCATAGCGTGACATACGTGCAAGGGCAATTTGAACAACCATTCATTTGGACCCAGAGCTATATATTAATCAGGCTCATCTGTCTCCTTATCTGTTGATTGGCATGTGTGTATATGTCTTAGTATGCCTGCCTGTTAAGTGAAGGATTGAAAATGGTAGAAACACATGGATCAAAGATTCCTGTCCATGTTTAAGTCAGAATAATAGATAAGATGGTGCATTATTAGAAAAATGCAATAAGCCAATTCATGTCCTTTGCAGTAACAGTGGCAGCCTCTGTTTATTTATTGAACAAGGTGACCATAAATGTTATTCACACTAGAGCGAGTGATTCAACTGGGCTTTATTTGAAATTACTGCCTTGTGCTAGTAGTGAAACAGAAGGAAAAGAGTGCAAGCTGCTAATCTGTTTTGATACACTTACTTCTGTAAAACATTGCCAGCTTATAGAATTCCACTATGACTTTTAGTATCACATTATAAACTATGACTTTTAGTATCACATTACAATAAATGAGAAATAAAGTCCCAAAAATAGGCCATATCATAATGATACAGAAAACAATGAAGTCATATAACACTACCAACCCATGAAAACAGCTATATGATGTAAAACAGCCTGCCAAGTATAAAGCACTACTAGAGAAGAATAAAACTGTAAAAAAAGAATATTGATTCATTAATTTTACTGTTTATCTTCTGTTTACTCCCTACAGTAAGTACATGATTTCTGTAGCAGTCTCATTCTCCACAACTACTGACATAAATACATACATACTCCTAGATCATAGCAACTTCTAAAAAACGCACAATCCCATAATCCTATATTAAGTTTATAATCAGACTGAATACTTCCAAACTTCACAACAAACTGTTATTTGCCATTCATGGTCACCTAGATCTGCTGCAGTTTTACATGTCTCATCCCATCGCCAAGATCCCATTCTACAGTAGTTGAAGACAAGTTTAATACAAGTGATTATTTGGTTATTGTTGTGAAAAGAAAAGTTTAAAGACAAAACCATTAAAGTATTAGTTATATTAATACAATGAAATACATGCACAATGCAACAGCTGTTTCTAGTTACATCATAAGGGAGATTTACCATATAGTAAAATATATATGCAGTTGTGGTATTAACGGATACATAACATGAATGCTGAAACTTGAATATATTACATAGCAATATTCGTTTTCAGTTACAGTGAAACATATTTAACTCAATGATGTGAAACTCTTAACTGGAATTAGATTTGTAAAAGGAATAACAAGAATGTATCATTCATGCTGCAGTAACAAAAGATTAAACAGAAATGGGAAAATACCAATATAGATCAGGATGACAACTGACAAGCGACTTTTGCATCTATTGAGATATGTTGTTTATCCTTTTACAAAGGACTAGAAAATAAATCAAATCCACCACAGAAACAAAATGACCTATCTAACTTGAAATCTGAGAAATGTTAGCCTAATATAAAACTAAACTCTGCTGAAAAGGTATGTTGTAAAACTTTATTTAAAGCCAGGTATAACAACCAACCTAATATAAAGCCAGGTTTTATATTCCTGTTAAAAAAACTCTGTAGTTGATTATTAATACAAACTACTCTTGATAAAGCAGCCACTCAGAAACATATTTTGTTAGTTATCACCAGACTGACTGTGCTACATTCTTAATCATTGCCCAAGTCTTAATCGAGTTCTTTAATGAGGTAACAAACATTTGTTTGTGTGTGTGTGTGTGTGTGTGTGTGTGTGTGTGTGTATGTGTTCGTGCAGACTCATTGGTCTGTGTGTGTCTGTATGCATGCATATTGTGTGTGGGTCCTTTTTATGTAAGCTAGTATGAGTGATGTATGTGCATGTATACTTGTCTGTATGTAAATACGTCTGAATTGCCGTATGTGTACATGTGTGCATTACCTGCGCATTTGTGTGTGTGTGTGTGTGTATGTGTGTGTGTGTATATGCAAGCATGTTGTGTTTGAGTCCTTGGGGGTACTTTAGTATGTAAATGTTTGTGTGTGTGTGTGTGTGTGTGTAGTTGGTAAGGATGTTATGAGAGTGAGAACAGGAAAAGAGGAAGAAACAGAATATGTCACAATTAATGACTATTAATTTAAAAAAAAATCTAAATAACATCCTAATTTTAGTATTTCTACTGCAGTGAAAAATAGTTCAAAAGTCATCAAATTCCAGAAGAGCTCATTTTGTTTGTACTTACTGCTAAAATTAGGAAAGAAAGGGATTTTCTGCCAGGCATGCAAACCATGGCAATCTTCATGCAAATTGTTGCTGGTTAATGCTGGTGATATGCTTTAGTTCCTTTTCTTGTTGGCTCAAATGCAATACCCTTACAAGATGAAGCTCTGTAATGTCTCCTGTGATCTTTGTGGAATGCTTTGTAAAGATTGGGCATGCTGTTTTAAAAGAGCCTTTTTTCCACGCCCTCACTAAAGAGGTTAAACACTGCCATCATCTAGCTGTGACATAATCATTGCTTCCGGGCTAAAGAAAAAAAAAAACAGATCTGAGAAACACACCTAGACACTACCATGGCAACGGGTGTGGCACTTTTAAGCTACAGGGCTAGAGTTACACAGATTCTTAACTTAGCTTTCTCTCAGAATTATACATAAACAAACATCATGGAAAGAAGCAACTTGCAAGATGATACAGTATAACCTATATATTCTAAGGAAGTCACTGCTTCCTCGAACAGAGTTAGTTATCACAGTACAAGATATCTGGGGTCGCAATTTTTCTTGTTTGTTTTCTTGTTTTGTGAGAACATCTGTATTCCAGGCATAAGTCTTCTGAAAAAAATACCATGTATGTAATTCATTTTATCTTGCCACCTAATATCTTAAAATGGTTTCTGTTTTGAATGGAACATTCACTTGACAATCAGTCCCACTATACTGTTTTGTCATTGATTTTATTCATTGTTACTTACTTCACTTTACTGATCAGAGAGATGGCAGACCACATTAGGGTTAGCCTGTAACATGTTTTCATTTGTATCCCAAGTTGGTATTTATATTGACTTAAGGAAGGTAGGAGAATTTCATCAGAAAACTGGAAGTAGTTTTTATAATTGACTAACTCTTTTGGTAAATGTCTGATCTTTAGCATCCACGTGAACAACAAGCATATTAGACAAATACAAACTATTTTTAATGTCTTACCCCAAGGATGTTAGACTGTAATTCAGGTATTGAAATATGAAATTACTTCATGACAGCATTTAATCAGCATATCACATTGAGTAAAGCTGTCAACATAAATTAAAATACTTTCAAAATAAATAAATAAATATGGCCTAGAAGGTATGAGGTGAGGGTTCAGAGTCAGCTCACATTGTCAAACAGTTGTTGAAGGGATGATATTTGTAGCAAAGATGAGAATACAGAGTTTATCTTTTCTGCAAAGGAAGGCTACAATACATTCATATGCCTTATTGTCAGCTATCACAAAAGCTGGAATGTGTTAAAAATGTACAAGATTTAGAGTGATATCCCTACAGCCATATCATTAGCAGAGTTGTGGAAGGGTAAAATCAAGTAAATACTGACTTCAAGAGCTAACATTGAAATTTGGGGTAGAGGATTACAGTAACTGGTGCAAACACAATATTAGAAAATATTAATAGTTGACAGTTTAATGGCAGGTTTTTGAGCATCATATTCTACTTCGACTCTACATCTTAAAATGTGAAAGTGAACACAAATAGATGCTGCTTCTGTCCTCCAGACCATCTCACCTGTTTCTATGTCTACAAAAACAGGCACCTAAAATCAGACTACAGTAAATTTTTTAATGGATAGACAAGGCAATTAGCCTATTGAATCCAGCATTTAAGTGTGTATTAACGTAGTATCTCCCAATACATTTGTCTGAAAATAACAGGAGACAATTAACCTATTAAATCTGATCTTTAAGTGCATATTAACATAGTACATCTACATTCATTCCTTTCCTCTCACTTTTTCTCTGTCACATGCCATTTTAAGTGCCTGGAGGGATTCCCTCTCAGTTTCCATCCTGATAATTGATCCCATGGGTTCACAACCCTTTCTATAAATAAGAAATTTCAGAAATGCTGGAAGCATTTGGTCATGACAATTGGGTACCTCTACCCCATTTTCCCTGAGCCTTCATGTTTAGGATGAACTTCTTATGCCTCTTATTATGACATTATATACCCATAGTACTGAAATTTGTGTCCGGTCCCTAGTGAGAAAAGTACCAGCTCCTTTAGTTTTTGTTCTTTCTTGTTCCACACAGTTCTGAACACCCTCCTCATAAGTTGGCTTTCCTCTCGAGTCCTTTAAAAACAGTTTGATATCCCTGTCTTTATTTATTTTATTTATTTTACATTTGTTTACTGGGAAAGTCCATCTGGACACATGTCCTTTTTCAGCAGTGACCTGGGGAGATCAAAACATCCATAATACTAAGCACATAATCAAATACATAATCAAAAGGGATTGGCAATACATAAGAGGAAATGAACAACATATCACATTACCTGTAAAACATACTATGAAACAAGTAAGACTGGTTTGCAGCAGTCAGCCAAAAATGAAACAAATGCACAATAACTTTAATTAGTAACTATAGATGAAATAGCATATGAGCATGTAGAAGACATTTCAGTAAGGAGGTAACACTGCAAGGAGGTCAGTAAATCAGGAAGAATAGTGAGTGCCTTTGTACTATCATGGAGAGGTACAGTTACAAAGCCATGAATTATTAAGGTGATTTTTCAATACCTTTTTAAAGATGGTCAAGGAGGTAGTGCAGGATATGTTGGATGGTAGAGTACTCCAGATTTTAGGGATAACATTTGAAAGAAGAGATTCACCTGCCTTGTTGTTGGCTTTAGCTCTGTCAAGAAAAATTTTTTGACTAGAGCATAGGGTTCTAGTACTAGTGTATGGCAATAACAGGTTTTGATGTGTAGGAGTGTTATTGAGTTGGTGTAGTAGTTTACGGGCAACTATAAGTTGGTTATAGAGTAAAATTTGAGGGAGCTCTAACTAATCAAGCTTTTTCAAAACCTTATAGTTGTGTGTCCTTTTAGGGGAATTAGTTACAAACCTAGCTATCTTGTTATAACATGCTTCCAGTTTTGCTAACTTATTTTTTGAGGTTAATGAAACTTGAGAGGCATAGAGAAGTATGGACAGGAGGTGTGTCTGGGCTATAGAGGACTTAGTATCATTTGTAAGAAAGTGATTGTTGTGATAGAGAATCCCTAGTTTGTTATGCACCTCCTTAGTAGTCTGTGAAATATGGATGTCAAACTTGATGTTACTGTCAATTTCAACACTCAGGAGCTTGGTTTGGGCTGTTGTTGAGATAATAGTTTTGTTTAGTGATGTTATTGTGAAATTGGGAGAGGGAACTGTGGGTTTTATGGGGTGGAATACCATGTTTAGTTTTGTTTGGATTCAGGATCAGTTGAGAATTTGTGATCCAGGCTTCCACTGCTGAAAAGGTATCTTGAGTCTGAGACTGTAATAGTTCTAAGATGGAGTTTGCAGAAATTAGTGTGGAATCATTGGCGTATTGGAAGATGGAGGCCTGTTGGGTGGCAGTATGGAGGTTATTGGTGAAAAGAGAGAACAGGAGGGGTCCAAGGATGGATCGCTGAAGAACCTCTAGATTGACAGACAGAAGGGGAGAGAGTTCTTGCTGCCAAAAGACAGCTAGTTTACATTCTTGTAGATATCTTTGGAACCATGTGAGAGTGGACTGACTGAGATTTAAAGCAGCAAGGACTGAAATTGATTTTGTATGTGACACCATATCAAAAGCCTTAGAAAGGTCTAGTAATATTGCTGAAACATACTTGCCATTGTTTCTATGGGAGTTCACTGTGTTGGTGAAGACAGTAGAGCAGTGGTGGTGCTGTGTGAAGGATGGAAGCCATGTTGTGTACTGAATAATAGTTTGTGATTGAGGAGGAAGGATAGGAGTTGTTTATGGATGCATCTTTCTAAAATTTTTGATAGTGGATAGTATGGCAATAGGGTGGTAGTTGGTCAGTTCAGTAGAATGGCCACCTTTCTGGGGTGGAATAACGTGGAACATTTTCCAGACATCTGGAACTATGTTTTCAGTTAGTGACCTGTTAATGAGGATGGATATTGGATAGGCTATGGCTTTTGCAGCTATGCACCAGAGGGAAACGAGGGGCACAGGCAGAGTCCACCCCAGTGACTGGAAGTGAGCAAAAACCACAATCAGTAAGGACTATTGGCAGGTAAGTTGTTACAAGTTCCTGCTTTAACAACAAATGTGTGTGTTAGATTCCCTAGCTTCAGTTAAGGGAGGTCCAGTGAGTGAGGCATTGCTATTCAGTTTCTAATATTGTCAAAGAAGAGAGATATTTACAACTTTAGGAGCTCCATATGAAAAACAGCGTGGGGAGGCTATTTTATGGATGGAGAGTTTTACGAGGTTTTACTGCCATCTAATGGTGAAAACAGTGAACTGAGTCTAAAACAAGAAGATGAGAAGACAGTTATCAGTCCCTGCGAGTGTGCACAATGCACACCTTTTAAATTTGGGAAGAAGATTTGACCATTACAAGTATAAATAGTCTCTCTACTTTTTAAGGCAATAGTGCAGTTTACCACCTACACTACTTTAGTGTGTTTTTTTTTTGTCCTTTCTTGGTATTTGGACCTGTCTTGGTATGGCCTCTAACAGTAAGTATGATGCACTGGTTGGGGACTGAACAGAGCCTCACAAAGCAGAAGCACATGCTCTTTCTTCCAGGTGTCTAATCTCCAAGTTTACCCACTAACATTAAGCTTGTTGCAGCCAGTGTTTTCCTACTGCTCTCCAGCTGTCAAAAACTTTTCTTTATCTGCTGATCCCCCTCCCCAGTGAACGAGTCACATCAGCATTGTTGTGACATAAGTATAGAACTCTTCATCTGCCTGAACAGAACCTCAACTGCTGAATTTCTACCTACTTAGTCAACCTTTCTAAATCTTTCCTTAAATAGACCCCCATTTTATGTTATCACTGCTAAATTCCAGGTCCTCAGTGTATGATCAACACAGTCCCTTGCAAGGGCTAGGTAAAAGGTCCCAAACTAGTCCAGTTAGACCACATACACTGGTACTCCCTTATCATATTCTCATTACCTGACCATCATTGTCTCATGTCCTGTCCAGTGTAAAGATGTAAGCCATCAGTTATAGAAATCTGTAGCTATTCTTTTGTGAAAGCTTAGACTCTTTTTTTCTCAAAACTCCATAAGTCTAGAATTTGCCTTCTGAAAAAAACGCCTGCAATAACCAAACATGCTTTTTTCTATCATCTGAAAATTCCTAATAAGTGAAGATAGGAAATATCAAGAGATGTTCTTCATATTGATCAATGCTACTGTAGCCTAAGCTGTATGGGTTATATCCTGTATAGGATATAACAGCCAGCTAGCTTCCAAAGATGCACATTATATATGCCCAAAGCATTAGACAGCTCATAATGAGCTGACTAAAATGACAGGGTTTGGGCACCAAGCCCTTCAGAGCTTTCCTGTGGCTGAGAAGAGTGCTCTTCTGTAGGTTTTGGAAGACTGATGGTCAGCTAATGCTGTTCCACGTTGCTTTTAGTTGTTTAAACTAAGTTTATTGTGAAAAATAACTACTTTAAAGCTACAGAAAAATAATTTTATTGACTGTCACTTTACCTTTATGTACTTTGCATGAGTGTACTTTTCTGTTTTTTTAGTAAAACAATGTTAAAAGTTGTTAAAAACTACTTTGTTTCTGAATAAAGTATGCTAATTTTACTTTTAGGGCTGGGAAAAGTGTTTAAAGTGCATTTTACTTTTTTTTCTGGTAATAAGTGGCTTTTTTGCTTCTTTGCTGTTTTCCTGGAAATAGGCATAATTTTTGCCTTGACCATGGAACAAACTACTGACCTTCCTGCCACAAACAGCAAAAGTTAACTTACCAGACTTTGCCATCATAGCAAGCTGATAATTTGGACAGCGACACTTGATAGCTTTAGACATAATGTTGATCTTAAATGATTAAATAATACCCAGTGAAGGAATATAGTCAGATTTAAAAAAAAATCAGTTTTCTCCTTGTTAAGAATGTATATAGATAACAAATCAAAGGCATTCCAGTAAGAAGGTAAGAACTCCTGTAGATTGTTATGGACTCCATCAGGTCACCCACAAACTAATTCTCTTTGTGAAAGACATGCCAATCTTTCATGTCTAATATCTTGGAATCATAATGCAGATGCTTTACTAAAGTTCATGGACCATTAGAAAGAACAGAGATGAAATCCGGCATTTTGTTTTCATTTCACTTTTTCCAATAAAAACTGTTCCAAGAGATGGATGCCACTATCTTGGCTATCATGAAAGAGTCCTTCTACAGCCCTCTAAACTTATATATGAATAAGACAGGTAATCCAATGTTTTGAAGTACTTGAGACAGGTTGTCTCAGCATAGTTTATCAAATACCTTCTCAGCCTCAAACTGTACAGTGAGGCCTGGCTCTTATTAGTTACTTTTTCTATAATCAAGACTGCCTGCCTTATATTACCAAAAGTACTACTGGACTTAACAAGCTCACATTTAACCTTTGTTTATGTGCCTACTCCCACTCTCTGTAATGCTCCTGACTATTTATGTATTTATTTATTTATTATTTATTTCCAGTTTGATGACCGGGGAGGTCCACTGGGCTCAAAGAGCCCATTTTCAGTAGAGGCCTGGGGAGAAAAGCTCCAATAATACATAGTACAAGCTCCATAATATGAAGTACAATACATAGTGGAAACAGAAACAAACTAAGCAAATTTTACATACAAAATAGCAAAAACTAAACAAAAGTTAAACAGCAGTTTGGAGAAGGACGTAAAGCATATTTACATGTTTAGTGGTTGAGAACAGCAGTACAAGGTTAAATTAATACAGAGGTTTAAATAATCTAAGAATGAAATAGAAGTAGTAACATTAGCATGGATGAGTTCTTTATGCTGATTTCCTAGGGTGCAGTAGTAAGGTAGTTGCAACATACCTCCAAGAGCAATAACGTACTGGTCTTTATATATAGCTGTGCTGGCAGACCATCAGTCCTTGTAGCCTTGTATGATTTCATATTTATAAACTCCAGCTGACTTTTCCTCATCTTGAGTAGGTTTAGATAATGGTTTCTTGTCATTACTTTATAATTGAAAAAGAGTTATCTTGCCCAATCAGTTCTGGATTTAGAGACCCAAATCGTCTCCTCGTGCCCCATATAGAGTGTTGAAGTATTTTTTGAAAGTTGTTAATATTCTGCTTGTCATGATTAAACTTCCCAAAACTCTAATCAATGAAGGCATTAACTCCATAATTCACCATATTTATCCAAAGCCTCAGGTAGATTACAAAGGCCCTTGGATCATAGACAATAGAAGTACCTGCTCAAGATTTCTAAACAAAGATCATGTCCTTTCTGATGTATTCTGATTCTGCTGGTGCAATGATCTGATGGTATTCTCAGCTCTTCTGTGTCCACCTTGTTGCACTGATAAGATCTGAAAACAATCCTTTAAATGTGTATCTGAAGACTGAGGCAGCCACCTAGTGAAGACTTTTAACCTGCAATTTGAATATCTCTTGGAGGGGGCTCACAAAGCCTTTGAGGAAGGAGAATGTGCCTTATCAATTTCATTATCAAATTCAGGGCCCAGGTGTTTTAAAATACTTGGACTCAAGCTCGGTAAAAGAATATAGCGACAGGTCAGACAGGCCAGGCCTTAGAAAAAATGGATAATGATCAGAAAGTAAGGAGGGCTAATATAAAATGCCAGTACCCAGGCCTTTAAGGTATTAAATCAGTGTATGTGGTCAGTATGAATAGCCATTTTTATTTATAAAGAGCAGTGCATTAAAAAACAGAGGCAGTCAGTCTTAAAATTGCAATGCCCCTTTTTATTAGGCCCAGACTATCCATTTGCCCATTCAAATGCTTGGCCAGTGAATACAGCCCAATTGATATGCCATATCACTAACTACAATTAGACAATTAAAATTTCTCACTTGGATCACCCCCATCCTTACAAAAAAAAATGGTGTAAAGCTAGGTCTAATTGTTCAACTTACATGCCATTGCTTAGATCTCCTAAATGTGCTGTTCTTAACTTACTGCTTCTAACCACATTTTTTGGAGATTTGGGTACTGTGGCCATGGATTTTGGTGATTCTTGGTCTTGTGTTCACATTTTTTGACATTCAGAGCTTATTTTTTCCATGGCTGAAGGAACCAATTCTACCAACTTTATGGAGACCCCAGCGATACTGAGAGAAGACACTGACAACGCTCTGGTGACCCACGCTGAATTTACACAGGTTAAATATAATCAGACTTTGAATTTTAGCGAGAATCCATCCAGGCAAGAAGCAAGAAGCAAGTAAGAGCCATATAATATATTTTTTCAATGGCGAGGCAGCTGAGTGACTAGCTCCATATAATTTTTCAATGGCAAGCTAGTCTGCATTTGAACCTACAATCTGCATTCAACCACAGGAGGAGTGATGGTAAGCCCTGCAGAGGGTCACTTCAGTTAAATTGCAGTAACTAACATTTGTACGTATGTGTAAATCCTAAACAGAAGTATTCCAGTTTATGCAGCTTGCATTAGTAAAGTTTTTTTAGACGTCTACAATCCGGAGTGAGACTAGTTCAAGAAATTCGCAGTGCCATAAATTCTTCAAGAAAAGGGGGATATCCACTAGCCCATCAGTCCACTGCCTGTTGTGCTAAGAAGCAGCAAGCAGTAAGCAAGTAAATCTCAAAATATTTTTTCACCTGTTAACTGAACTTACTAAACAACTGAAAGAAAAAAATGCTGAACAGAGTTTTGGGTTGCCTGGCAACCAGTTGCAGTTTTCTGACAAGCGCAATAGGGTCACTTCCTCTTCACCAACTGCTACGAATGGCAGGGCGGATGACGTCAGTTCCGGTAACCATTTGCGAGACAATTCACAACGTGGTACGTCTTCCAATAAAAATGTTGCTAGTGGTAAACCAAGAAGAGATGACAATACAAGGGACACAAACAAGGATTTTAACTTTGGAGCATGGACTGAAAAGCAGTTCCATTTTCAGCAAGGTACTGTAGACTCCAATTTTAACAGAAACATTGAGAATAACTTTAACTTATTTAGAGACAAGTTATATGTGCTTAAAAACAACCAGTTGGAGATAGACTACTTAAATGAATGCATACAGGTTAACAGGGTTCCCAAAGGTCTTTGTTTATTTAAATTTCCTAACTGTGTGCACTCAGGGACTGAATTGTATGACAAGTTATGTGACATTTTTAACAACGCGGGTATAGAAATGTTGAAACTAATGATTGTGGAGTACCAATCCAAGGCTGAACTCTTATTGAAGGAGCTGACCGCTCTTAACCAAAATGTTACTAATGATGTGAATTTTGGAAGTGTTAAAAGAAGCTATGACAATGTTTTTTTGAGGTTGACCAACACTGTTTAAAAGTTTTAAATAGGAAAATTAAGAAACTTGACAGGGATATGCACGAATACCAGGAAGGCTTAGCCTACCCTATTTACAGAAATGGTGGTTGGAGAAATAACTATGACACTGTGTTTGTGGAAGGGGATAACATGGTGGAATGTAACAATAAGGGTGTTAGGGTTGACAATGAGCCACCCAGGAGGAGTGAAAGAATTGCTGAGAGGGGCAGGAAACAATCCTGACAGGATTTTCAACACCCTCCCAACAGGGGAGTGAGGGGGTTGGGACATCAGAAACAAGGGTGGAATCGTATACAGAAATAGAACCACTGGTTAATGTTTTATCATTAACAATGGATGAGGCCCCAACCAAGAAAATTATTTTCAGAAAAGATAATTTTACAATTTACAACTTTACTGATTGCTTGCTTACAGATGAGCATTTTACTTTATTTTCAAAAGGTTTTACCTTTGTCCCATCCAGTCCCTTTGACACCACTAACACATTGATAGATTTTAAATTGTTCATTAGGCAGCTAAACCTTTCAATATTTTTTAAGGGTCAACCCAGTACTCATTCAGATCTCACCAGAACTAGCACCTTTAACCCCCCCACACACCCATCTCTTAAGATATTTGAGGAAATGGTAGAGAGAGAAATTAGAACAGCTGGTAAAAACAAGAAAAACAAGTGCCCATTGAACCTCAGTAACGAAAAATTCCAGTTGATTGAGAATTTAAAGCAGGAAAAATGCCGGGTTATGAAACCTGACAAAGTAGGCGGTGTGGTGCTAATGTACCAGTTAGATTACGATTTCATCCTACAGGGAATGTTGCAGGATGTTGAACAATATGAACTGGTGTCCCTTAATGAAATTAATTTAGCTTATGCCAAAATTAGGTATTATTTATATGACCACCTCTTGCAAGGCACTATTAATGAGCAGCTATACAACTATTTTCATGTTATGAAGCCAAAGGTACCAATAATATTTGGTATTCCGAAAACACATAAAGGCCTAGCCCCTCTAAGATTTAGGCCCATTGTTTTTGGGGCAGGCAGTATTACGGAGCCCTTAACAAAATGTATAGATCATATAGCCAAAAGAGTCTTAACACCAATTACACATATTTGCAAAGACTCCTGGCATTTCTTAAAAGTTATTAACTGACAGATGTTTAGTCCAGAGCTATACATGGTAACCATTGATATTATAGACTTATTTCCAAGTATCCCTCACATAGTAGGACTAGAATGGTTTAGGCAAACCCTTATGCTTGATGGCACGTTGGCTAGCAACGTCATCAATTTAGTGGTGGACTTAATGGACACAGTTTTGACAAACAATTTTATTTACTTTAATGGAGAGTTTTTTCGCCAAAAGAAAGGCGTGGCGATGGGAGCATGCTGTGCTTCGCTATACGCCAATTGTGTACTCTACCATTGGGGGCAGGAATTTGTGTTCAATACACCATGGAAAAAGTTCATTACACATTATACCAGATATTTAGACGATATTTGCCTACTATGGAATGATTCTATTATTGACCTGAATGGGTTTTTGGAACACATCAATGGATGTACTGATTTTCTTAGATTCACTCACAACATCGACCAGGATGTTTTACATTATTTGGATGTAACATTAATTAAGGACTACGCAAACAGCTTTTTTCATTCCAAACTTTTTAGGAAGACTACCTTTTCTAACGCGTACCTTCATTTTTGTAGCGGGCACCCTTTTTACCAGAAAAAAGGGATAGTTAAGGGCCAAATGATTAGAGCCTCGAGAATGTGTAGCACTTTTGAATATTTTTTGGAGGAAGCCAACACACTCCGTGGCTTATTTACAGAAAAAGGATATCCAGTCAACTTGATTGATGGATTGGCCCATGAAGTCACTGATAACAGGGAATCTAGGTATTACCCTTTATTAGGTACTGGGATAGCCGGTACGGAGTTGGTGATAGACAACAACACCTCCAAATTTAAGAATAGTTTTGCATATACATATTCTTCAGACTCTCAGGTAATAGAACAGGTCATCTTAAAGTATTGGCCCATTATTTCAGTGAATGAAGATATAAAACATCTCATCCCTTCAGTGCCAGGTTTCGTTAGAAAAAGAGGAATGAATTTGAAAGAATTTTTTGAGAAAAATAAGGCTGTTAAGAATGAGTCCACTAGAATGAAGAAGGGTACCCATAGAAGTGGTTCATGTAACCAATGTGCCTTCATGTTGAATAAAGATGTTATTTCTATCCCTTCCAGAAATTTTAGATACAAGTTTAAACAATACTTTAATTGTGCCACCAAAGGAGTGGTATACCTGGGAATCTGCCTATATTGTCACAGTTTTTATGTAGGCAAGACAGAAAGGCTCTTTAGAAAAAGAGTCTATGAACATCAATATGATATTAGTAAGGGTAAAATGACCAATGCCTTTTTTAAGCATTCACAACTATGTGAAAATATGCAAATTAAGTTTACAATTCTAGAACAAGTGACACCCGACCCACGGGGAGGGAACTGGGAAGCTAGGTTGGAGTACCGGGAACTGTTTTGGCAGCTTAGACTGGACGCAATTAGACCACCGGGCATGAATGACGCCTTGAATATAAACAGTGTGCTCAAATTAAGAAGGGCACGATTATAACAGGGGTTCTTGTAGACTGCTTAAATTTCCCCATTAAACACACTGGTATTGGATGTACTTGCAGTTCAGCCTAATGCCTTCAGTTTGGTTACCATGTGCTGTATTGGTAATGTAGATGTCACATTTATTTACTTTAGTGGTTTAGTTTGATATTTATTATTGTCATGTTCATTACCATTTATTTTATTATTTTTTATGTGTTTTTACATGTGTTGTAATATATTATATATTTTCATTTTTGGTATTACTGAATTTAAAGTTGAGTTTGATTCTTGGATTGGAATATATATTTAACATTTAAGGAAAGTTTATACACACTGTATTTTTAAGAAACTGATTAGGGATGATTCACATGGGGGGGTATGTCATGTGATGTTGCATTTAGTATTTAACATGGCTGACTACACAACAGATTTTTTAACCTTGAAGAAGCTCGGTAATAACTGAGCGAAAGCGCTTGGTTTATTGTTTGCTGCTGTTTGGTGTGATTCAGATTACGTACCAATAAATGTGCTGTTCTTAACTTACTGCTTCTAACCACATTTTTTTGAGATTTGGGTACTGTGGCCGTGGATTTTGGTGATTCTTGGTCTTGTGTTCACATTTTTTGTCATCCATAATTCACCATATTTATCCAAAGCCTCAGGTAGATTACAAAGGCTGTTGGATCATGGACAATAGAAGTACCTGCTCAAGATCTCTAAACAAAGATCATGTCCTTTCTGATGTATTTTGATTCTGCTGGTGCAATGATCTGATGGTATTCTCAACTCTTCTGTGTCCACCTTGTTGCACTGATAAGATCTGAAAACAATCCTTTAAATGTGTATCTGAAGACTGAGACAGCCACCTAGTGAAGATTTTTAACCTGCAATTTGAATATCTCTTGGGGAGGGCTCACAAAGCCTTTGAGGAAGGAGAATGTGCCTTATCAATTTCATTATCAAATTCAGGGTCCAGGTGTTTTAAAATACTTGGACTCAAGCTCTGTAAAAGAATGTAGCGACAGGTCAGACAGGCCAGGCCTTGGAAAAAATGGATAATGATCAGAAATTAAGGAGGGCTAATATAAAATGCCAGTACCCGGGCCTTTAAGGTATTAAATCAGTGTATGTGGTCAGTATGAATAGCCATTTTTATTTATAAAGAGTAGTGCATTAAAAAACAGAGGCAGTCAGTCTTAAAATTGCAATGCCCCTTTTTATTAGGCCCAGACTATCCATTTGCCCATTCAAAAGCTTCGCCAGTGAATACAGCCTAATTGATATTCCATATCACTAACTACAATTAGACAATTAAAATTTCTCACTTGGATCACCCCCCATCCTTACAAAAAAATGGTGTAAAGCTAGGTCTAATTGTTCAACTTACATGCCATTGCTTAGATCTCCTAAGCCCATATAACATTTGACCAAGTATATCAGCTTGAGTTTTAGTCTCTAACATCTCTGTAGCTCTATACACATACAAGCATAATGTTAATGCTCAAAAGCTGACCTATTACAGGTGAACATTCTTGCAGCCTTGCAGAAAAAAGAATGAGATATGTTTCACACTGGCTGTCAATGATTATTCTTTCTCCAAACTTCAGGAATATCTGAGCAAGAATAATAAACTAAGAAAGATGTGGGTACTTCCTTCCTTGCATTGTTTTCTTGTTAGTGTTTCGCATTTGGTCATATTGTAATAAGGCTGAGTACTTGTCTTCTTAGTTTCTATATATATTCATGCTGTGTAATACAAGCATTCTCAGCCATGTATTTGTTGTCTGAGCTTGGCTGTTTGAAGGTGGTACAATGAAACTTGACTGTTTGAATAGCTCTGCATTGAAAGGGACATATATCACAGTGGTTGACACACCATACAGGCAATCTTTCACCCCAAAGATTCTACTCATTCTCTGTCCCTTTCCTACCAAATTCTTTTATGGAGAAACACAGAGTCACAGCTGTTAGAATAGACATATCCTGCTTTTTCACACTGGGGGAGAAAACCAACAATCAGTAACTATGCCAGCTCAGTTTCTCATGTTCTGTTGAGAGAAATATGTCCGTGGTAGGAAAATCATATCAAACCTATGTTCTCAAAGCCATGCTTTGTCTTGTTTCTCCTCACTGAGCTGTTAAGCCTGGTAATATTAAAGAAATAAATGTGCATTGTGGCATAAACCAGTGAGAAATCTGAACTATGGAGCCAAGGTCAATTTGGTGAGCCTCTACTGAATACAGGCTTATGAAAAGCAAAGTTCTCAATGGGCTGGAATTAGATGACATCTGAAAAGAGTGTGGAATCCCTCAGTGGAAATATTTGGAAAGAGCCCACAAAATAGAGAAAAACAGCTAAAAGTATAATGAAGGACCAAATTAAAAATAAAACAAACAACATCAGTAATAACGATAAACACAGCCAGACAAATCATAATCACACAAAATCATGGTAGAGAAGCC
Source organism: Protopterus annectens (assembly GCF_019279795.1). NCBI lineage: Eukaryota > Metazoa > Chordata > Ceratodontiformes > Protopteridae > Protopterus > Protopterus annectens. Next base: position 1,331,024,041 of record NC_056731.1, on the reverse strand, counting down.
ATTTGGAAGAAACTCAGCATTCTTAATGAAGGAGGTATTAAACTACCCCTCACTGATGAGATTCTCTATGGAAGAACTGTCTCCTGCTGATTACAACCCACACAGAGCCCATCTCACAGAAAAAGTTCCATATCCACCTACGAGTACAGGAATCAAATCATAGCATGTACTCCTGAGCGACTGAATTATTAAAATTCAAAATACCCTCTGTTTGGAATTTATATCTACTGATACACATAGGGAAAGAAAAGAGAAGAAAAAAAATAACCATCTGTAATGCCCTATAAACTGACATATATTGCCTTCCAGTCTATTTCTATACCATCTTCTCCAACAGAAAACCAGTAGAGTCAGTTGGTGTGCATAGGACTGAAACTCTTCCCTTACATACTCAGTGTGTGGCTACGCACATTCATTTACTAAAAGCAAACCTACAAGGCGTATTGCCCCATATACATGCATGCAACCAACTGCAGTCTGTAGCTTTACATAGATGAACCCTACAGTTTAAATACTAAGTAAGTTTGACCCAGCAACAGTCAATACCCAAGAAATAATTATGCCTCCAACAAGATTCATAACAGAAAGTAAAAGTGAAAAAAAAAAAACATAGAGGACCAAATAAATCCACCTTTCTCTCCTCATAATGCAATTATATGTGATAACATTCATAAGGTTAGGTGATGTGAATTACAGAAAAAAAGTCCATAATTTAAACAAATTAAAAAAAATAGTTGCAAGGCAAATGGGAAGGAGGCTCTATTAACTTGTCCCTTCACCTGACCTTCACAAAAGTCCAGCAACAGCAGTTACATCCAAATAACAGCATAGTGTCCAACATCATTAGAGCAGAAGACACTGCATTAAAACAGATGTAATGCTGCTTGTTAACTTCAAAGTTCATAATCAGCTGAGTAAGTCTGCATGTTCTCCTGAAGAATCCAGACAGTCCAATTCTTTCGATGTTCGGTAGAAGAGCATCAGAAGTAAAACATAAACTAGTGTGAGAAGTTCTATAATCAGATTCCATTAACACTTCTGTGAGGCCATCCTCTGGAATGATCCCTCCCATTTGTAAGTCACATATTTGGTCCAAGTATGCATACCTAGTAACCTTCTGTGAGACAACTCAAATCATCATGAGCATGAATATAGCTTACTTCTTAAGCAGCTGAAAAGGTGAGCAAAAGCCATTGTAGAGTGCATGGACTCTCAAGAAATAATCATAATTAAATTATGTTATCCTCCCCATGTACATTTTTGGTAAATGGGAAAATGCAGCATACTTAATTAAATCCTCCTGAAGAAAGGATAGAAATCACATGATGGAAGTTAAAAGCGGAAACATCAAGTCGAACAAACTGTGAGCTCTTTCAATCATGAGATGCCAAAACCTTTGTCTAATATCTTATGCAATCAGGTTTGAAAAAATCTGATTATATTTTGACTCTCTTTTTACCCTGGGACCTTGAATACCCTTAAATAAAAACATAAACACTACTTTTTGAAGTTGTTCACCTGCTGAGGATGAAGTTCAGTATCACTCCATCTTTTGCAAAATAACTATTTGATCATCTGTAATTGACTCCAAACACACTACCTATTCCTACTGCTTATAATAACTATTTGCTATTATTTACTTACTGAACATAACTGTTTATACCATATCTATATTTGTCATTTGCTATTAAAGTAAATTGTCATACAACCAAATGTAAACAGCAAGCCCCTGGTTATGACATTAATGTCTTTATCATATACCATATTACATTTCACAATGTTTGATGAAAGAAGTGAGTTATAGGATCATAGGATCATAGGAAGTTACTAGGCTAATGGTCCTAGGGCCCTTACAAGCCTAGCCAAGACCTACCCTTATTTCCACGATCAACACCAATTGCCCCTGTCCAAGAGGGACACAGGAGGAACCCTGGGATGAATTTACAGTTACCCATCCATTTATCTGGATTGCATTTGAAGAGGGCCAATGAGGTGCTCTGTTTGACATGGAGTGGGAGTCTGTTCCAAAGGTATGATAACCTCTGAGAGACAAATCTGTCCCTCCAGCAGGTTCTATTAATGTCATGTACCAGGTTAAGGTCTTTAGAGCGAGTAACCCATGTACTATTTGACATGTGGATATGCAGTATTTCCAATAAAGTAGGGTCAAAATTGCCTTAAATGCAAGGCATAGATTGCCTCTGAGTAGTCTGTATGAAACTGAATAAAGTGACAGTGATTTCAGATGATCCACATAGGACAGATGCTGAAGAACTTGAATTTTTCTTGTGAGGAATCTTTGTGGTCTCTCCAATTGTTGCAGGTGCTTGGCAAGATACATACCAAAAGGGCCATTGTACTCAATTACTGGCCTGATGAGGGAAGAGTACAGAGAGGTTATAACATCTTTTTTTCTGGATGCAATGCCCTTACGTATGAGATGAGCAACACAGGATGCCCTTCTTACCACTGTGGAGACATGGTGATAAAAGATAAGGTTGTTGTCAACCTGTGTGTCCAAGTCTTTCACCACTGAATGCATACTTAGGGCATTGCTATTGATGTGGTAGTTAGCAGGAACATCGTGCTTGCCAAAAGGGATTATAATACATTTTTTCATTGAGTTAAAGCCCATGACTGTTGGTCTCCTACTTTGGACACAATGAATAGTCTTCGTGGGTTCTGTTTAAAGCAGCTTTATTTTATACAAACATATCACGAAAGAAGTTTACTGACTTTAACTTAAGTAACTCATATACAAACTAACTGCTGTAATCATAAATGCTTACTATATGGCTGCACTCTCAAACTGGCACTAGGAATGGCAGGTGCTTGCATTTATACATGCACGTTATGTCATTGATGTGCTTCTTAAAGACACACTACACAGCATGTGCACTCTGATCTACATCCTCCCTCTTGAAAAACAAAACATGCAGTGTTATGAATCTATCTGGCATGCAGATATCACACACAGTTCTCTATCACACATTTACACAGAATAAGATGCATATATACACACTTAAGTCCATGTTGCTGCATATTTCTCACTGGACCTGGATACTCATCCATATAATGTGACAATAAAACTGGGAATTGGACTTAGCAACTGGAGCTGCCTCTGTAAAATGGAATTGTCTGAAACATCTTCAGTAATGGAATCAGAGATGGGAACACACTCTGGAATAGGATCAACATTTGGTTCACTCTGAGATCTAGAGTCTGTGACATTAAAACAATGTTGTGATGATGATTCTGCTACAGGAAGTAAATGCCTGTGATTTCTCCTGTACTCCATACCCTCGGATTCTACAAAGTAGGATCTTGGCTCGGCACATATACCTGTAATTTGACCAATCCAGCCGAAACCTTTCGCCATTTTTATTATCACTGTTTCTCCTTCCCTCAACGGACAAAGAAATCTGCTCGGTTTGTCATAACTGGACTTCTAGATCAAACGCTTCTTGAATAGTTGAGCCTTTATAGTTCAGTTGTTCTTACCTTTAGGCCTCAATAAACTGTAACTAATAGGTAGCATTGTTCTTGGTTGAAAGAAACAATGTTGAACCAGGATCCAAGCACCAAAATTTATTAAAACGTCTCACGCCTCGGCAAGAAGCCTTCAAAGGAGAATAAAACAGTTCTAAACACTCTAGTTTAAATAATAGGATCAATTAACCATTCATTGCATAATTAACCCTTAATTAGGTTAAAAAAACTTTCCAATTACATTCCACATTAATACCAAATGGACTTAAAGTTCCATACTTTAATATAAAAACAGTTTCTTTATACAAAAGTTTTTTTCTTAACATCAAAATTAAATCCTCTATCAGGAATATGTTCCAAAATAGTGAATTGTAAATCATCTGGATTTTTATTGTGACAATCTTTAAAATGCATAGCAAGAGGGCTTTCAGGTTTTCCATTTTTGATATCCTTAATATGTTCTTGAACTCTAAGCTTGAAAGCCCTCTTGCTCTCACCCACATAAAGCATGCCACAAGGGCACTGTAATGCATAGACAACCCTTTCTGTATTACAAGAATATATACAATTTACCTTAAAATGAATTCCATTAATATATTCAAACATTCTACATACATATTTACATGTAATACATCTAACACAGGGAAATGTGCCAACTGCGTTCAATGTCTGACTTATTTTACACTCAGGAGGAGAAAAGCTGGTATGTACTAAAATATCCTTGATACTCCTGCCCTTTCGATATGAAAATATGGGAGCTTTACATAGTACATCTGAAAGTTCTTCAAATTTCAACAAAAAATTTCCAGTAATGTTTATTTCCTTTACCTCATTTGATAAAACATTTTGTCATTAAAACAATGTTGTGATGATGATTCTGGTACAAGAAGTAAATGCCTGTCATTCTACAAGGCAGGATCTTCCCTTGGCTCATATACCTGTAACTTGACAAATCCAGTCAAAACCTTTTGCCATTTGTATTCTCACTGTTTCTCCTTCCCTCAATGGACAAAGAAATCTGCTTGGTTTGTCATAACTGGACTTCTGGATAAAACTCTTCTTGAATAGTTGAGCCTTTATGGTTCTGTTGTTCTTAACTTTAAGCCTCAATAAACTGGAACTAATAGGTAGCATTGTTCTTGGTTACCTGGAAAGGAGTCTTTGAGCAGGTGAGCCAAGAATATCGTCACAGGGTATGCTTCTGAGATTAAGTAAATTCAAAAAACACATTGGAATTGTCATGCTTTGACCTTTAATGTAATTGCTTTGCACTCTGTACTGCACGTTCAGCCAGACCATTTGACTGTGGATATTCAGGACTGCTAGTAACATGTACAAAGTCCCATTCTCTTGAAGATTTCTGAAACAACTGACTAGTAAATTGAGTATCATAATTGAGATAACTTTGTGTGGACTACCATGGACTGAGAAATTCACAGATTCATAGGTTAGTACTAGGCTAACTGCCCTTTTGGGCCATTTGAAGCATAGCCAGTTACTCCATGTGAGAATCAAACCCTACACCTTGTGTCTTTAAGGTAAATACCTTAACCATTATGTCATCCTCCCACCCAACAATGATGTTTCAACTTAGTAATAACAGTAGTGGATGTTAAGTTAGGCAGTAAGTCAATCTCAAACCAGTTTGAATAAGAGTCTACCAATGCTAAGTAGTGTTGATTGTTCCACTCGAAGATATCAGTGGCTACTGTTGACCAAGGTAGCTCAGGGACTTGACTTCCCTGAAGTGGTTCTCTTTGCAAATACAGTCTAGTGCTATTGCATACTGAACAAGAAGAATGCACTTTAGCAATGCCTCTCAGTAATGAAGGCCAAAATACTAATTCTCTTGCTCTTCTCTTAGTGGATACCAAACATGGGTGACCATGATACAAAATTTGGATGTATTCTTGTTGTAAGGAAGCAGGAACAACAATTTTTGGACATTTGAAAATAATGCCATCTTCCATCAACATTTCATCTCTGTAAGGAAAATAGGTTTTCACTTCAGGTGGTACACTAGATTGATTTGATGGCCATCCAACATTAATGTAGTGATTGAGCTTTTGCAAAATTGGCTAAGTCATAGTGTGATCTCTTAACTCATCAAGCTTAGTGGTAGAAAAATTATGCACTGCCATCACGTCAGTCAAAATTTTCTTCATCAAGCTGCTCCCTCATATTTCTGGGTGATCTGGATAAGGTATCAGCCAGATAGAGCAGTTTGCCTTTTGTATAGACCCTTTTGAAGTTGTACTTTGGTAATTTGAGCATCATTCTTTATAATCTTGCTGGAGTGGAATGCATAGTCTTTTTTAGAATAGTAACTAGAGGATGGTGGGCAGCTTCAATTGAATAGCTCGACCATAAATATAATCATGAAACCTGGAACATGCAAATACTATTGCCAAAAGTTCTTTCTCAATTTGTGCATGCTGCATCTCAGTTTGGGTAAGTGATCTAGATGGATAGGCTACTAGTCTGCCCTCTTGAAGTATAACTGCACCAAGACCAAATTTTGAAGCATCACAGGAAATTGTAACTGCTTTATTCACGTCATATTATCTTAATGTAGGTGGGGTGGTAATTTTCTTCTTGAAGTCTTCAAATGCCTTCTGGTGGTGTTCTAACCATGACCATGCAACATTTTTGTGCATCAGCTCTCTTAAAGGTGCTGTCAACTCACTGAAGCGTTGTATAAACTTTCCTAAATAGTTGACCATGCCTAGGAAATGCTGTAGAGCTTGAATATTGTCTGCTGCTGACATCTCAAGGATAGCTGCTTGTTTGGTCAGAACTGCTTTCAAACCAGTACTGGTAAAAAAATGACCCACATATGTAACTTCTTGAAGCCTGAATTTGCACTTCAGAGTATTGAGCTTCAAGTTTACTTCACATACTCTGTCTAGAACTCTCTCTCTCTAGGCTTCTGTCATGCTCTGCCTCACCATTGCCTCCAGCCAATAAGTAATCTACTATTATGGCACAAGGATAACCCAAAAAAGTTTGCTCCATTGCATACTGAAACACTTGCAGAATGTATTCCAGATGGCATCATTAGGAATATGTATCTGCCAAACAGGGTACCAAAAGTGGTTAGTAATGAGGATTTGTGATCAAGCATCACTTGCCAAAATGAACTATTTGCATCCAAGACAGAAAAGACAGTGGCATCTGGTATTAAGGCTGTGACCTCTTTGACTGTGTGTATTGGATGATGCAGTCTCTTCAATGCTTTGTTCAAATCCCTTGGGTCAATACATATTCTGATTTTGTCTGAGGCTTTTTTTGTGAGCTGCTACCATAGATGATACCCATTCAGTTGGTTGTGTAACTGGACAAATTACACCTTGCTGCACCATTTTATCGAACTGAGACTTGACTTTATTCTGCATAGCTATTGGAACTTTTCTTGCTGGTCTGACCACTGCAGTGACCTCTGGGTCTAACTTCATAGATTACACAACTGGAAGTTTGCCCAACTTGTCATTGAAAACATCAGCATACTCTTTGAAAATGGCTTCAGAAAAAAATGGAACTAGGAGATACACTTATGTGAGGAACTTCTTTGGTAAAAGAAAGCAGATTCATTCCCAAACTATCTTTGAGGCCCAATAAAGACTGTACTGGCCTACAGACTACATAGAATAACAAGTAACTAACAGTTCTTGGCCAAGTAACATGAAAGCATCACTGAGCCTTCAGTTTGAATTTCTTCACCTCCATAAGCAACAATTTTTGCACTACTGGCCACATTGAGTTGTTCATTAGTTCTCACTTTAGCAAATGTGTCTGCTGATATAACATTGCACTTTGAATCAATGCCTACTTTAAGCTCTCTGGATTTACCATTGTTCTGGACAGTACAAAAAACACTTCGCTCTTTGCTAATAAATTCACTGCAACAACTCTTTCACCAAGCACTGATACACCATCTACATAGAAAGGTGACTGCTGTGGCTCTACTTGATCACCTTGCCTTATTGTGGCCTTTCTTTACAACTGTGTGAGGTTTGCTTGATTTGCAAAACTTTTGAAAATGGTTCCTTTTTTTAGACTTGTGACATTGCTGACCAAATGCTAAGCATTTCTCTCTTTAGGTTCATGATTTACACTACAATTGTAACAGTTAACAATAAAGGTGGACTTGGGTTTTGCTGATTCATGCTTGTACTGCACTGAGGATGCTCCTCTAACTGAATTAGTCTTAGAACTTGCTGGAAAGCTACATGGGTTTCCTGGTGAGTCAGCAGGGGCTGTGGCTGCCGTATGCTCAGGCCTACTTCTGTTTGTCACATTTTGCATGCTATTTACATTTGCTCTGGAGCTTGCTGAGACCATGCTCTTGTCACTCGCAAGCATACTTGTGTGTTTTTCTGTCACTTTATGGATCTGGCAAATCTCTGTGGCTTTACTCAACATCAAATCACTGTCACGGAGCAAAATCTTTCTCACAGTGGCACTATTAATACCACACATGAGCCTGTCCTTTATTAACTCATCTTTTAAGTCACCAGACCAACATGTTTTAGCTCTGTTTATCTAGGCAGTTATTTAAGCTGCAAAAGTTTCTCTTGGTTTCTGATCTCTTGTGTAAAACAAATGCCACTCTAATGTAATATTTGCTGGGGGTTACACATCTCTCTGAACTCGCACTTCAAACATTCGGAGTCTTCTGTGGATTCAGCCTGTACAACAGTATGATGGTTTTTCACCTTCTCCCTCATATACTGCTGTTGCATACACAAATGAACGCTCTCTTTCTATGGCCTCTGACGCAGCTTAACAAAACGAATGTCTTGATGTGTGCATCTTTATCTAACTAAGCTGCTTGCATAAAAATATTGTACTCTTGCTCAAATGTTCTCCAATTCTCTGCAATATTGTGATCAAATACAAGTGGTAAGGGCTTTCAAAATCCATCTACCATATTAACACATACCAGTGAAGGGTTTTGCAAATAAGCACGAACACATACACATATGCCAGTATTTTATGCCAGTATTTGTAACTTTGCGCTCTGAAATTATGTTTTGAGTTTTTCGAAATTATCCAATTGTGCATATTCTGCAAAGCAACTCTCTCGGGCACTTTAATACTCTTGAAATTATTGTATTGCAAGAAACCAGCTCATCAGTGTAAGAAACATATCAAACAACTACATGATGCAAATAAATTGGGCAAGAGAAGATCAGAATCAATAACATTTTGAAGTAACTGTACTTTGCAAACAAACTGCACACAGTATACTGAATTTCCCCAAATGGCAGTACCTTGATAGGCAAGTCTTTACAGTGCAAGAAACACTCTATAATGGTGGCACTTTGCAAATAGACATACCCAGCACAAGAAACTTTTTGAAATGGCTATACTTTCACTGTACTTCACGAAATAGTTGCACTTTGCACACAAACTCTTTGGAATATATACACAGTAATAAGCACACACTGTAAGCACTTTTACACACTTTGAGATACTTCATATAACTATGGTTATGCCCTTAATACAATACAAAGCTGTAGTTATGCAAAAACACAGCACTTTATCAAAGAAATGCAGTCACCTTGCATTATTTACTCTTAATGTGCCCCTTTTGCCCTCATTATATTTGTTTTGCTCGTTTAATCTCTTTTTATGCCCATTGTACTCTTCTTGTGCTCATTTTACTCTAAATATGCCTGTTTCACCCTTAAACATGCTTGTTTTGATTTAAATGTGCTCATTTTACTTTTATGATAATAATTTTGTCAAATATCATTATTTTAAGCATTTCTCTTAGTTAAGAAACCTTTTGTGTCTCCTACTTGTTTAATAATGCAGTTTGTGCCCTTGTAATGCTCTGTTTTCCTTTTTTTATAAAACAAGTAGTTTGTGTATATTCTCATTACCTTTGATTCTTTCTGGCTCTTTTTCATGCTCTTTTCTCTTAGTTTACTTTCACTGTCACCTCTGCACCTCATGGCTCCAAATAATATTCTCTGCAATCCCAGTTCTGACACCATGTCGCTCTCCTACTTTGGACACAATAGAAGAACCTTTGTGGGTTCTGTTTAAGCAGCTTTATTTTATACAAACACATCATGATAGAAGTTTACTGACTTTAACTTAAGAAACTTATATACAGACTAACTGCTGGAAATATACATGCTTACTCTCTGGCTGCACTGTCAAAAATGGCACTAGGAATGGCACATGCTTGACATTTATACATGAGCATAACATCTTTGGCATGCTTCTTAAAGACATAGCACACAACACATGCACTCTGATCTACAATTACTTTGGCATCAATCATTTGTTTGTGTAAGGCCCTCTTGTAGGATGTTGACAGCATTTGGAAATTCTATGACCACTCCCAGTTTGCAGTCATTAGCAAACTTTCTCAGCCCCAGTCCTTTAGTTTTAGCTTCTACTTCAGAGACTTAGATTCCAAACAGTAGAGGTCCCATGACTGATCCCTGTGGATCACCACTGGTTATAGATCTGCTGTTGGATGTGGATTCCCCTGTTTTGACTATATGGTTTCTATCAGTGAGCCAATTAGTGACCCAGCTAATGATATAAGGGTTGATAGCTAGCTGAGTGAGTTTGCCAATGATGCCTGGGTGAGGGATAGTATCAACAGTCTTGGCTAAATCTAGTTAAGCTGTATACACAGATTCCCCCTCATCCAGGGCCTTGGTGACTGTCTCAAAGAAGTCTACCAAGTTTAACAGGCATGAGATACAAGGTAGAAGACAGGTGATAGGGATGTGAAGGAGTACGTGTGGTGGGACAGGGAGTGAAGTTTTCACAGAGCCTGTTGGCTAACAGCTTAGCTACAGTATGTCCACAGGCTCAGCATATGTGGTATCACTAACTACAGTTTAGCACAAATCTGGGCCTTTGCTTTTAGGTTATGGATGTTGTGTCAACCCTACACCTCTGGACCAATAATCAAGGAGCCTCAGTCCTCACCACTGACTCCTGTAGGGAACATTCACTGGCAGGATAACAGGGACACACCCTTTATTTCCAGATGTATCTCTCTGTATCAAGTACAGTCAAGCACAATTTCCCTTAAGAGCACACAGGGAACACAGTCAGTCCAGGGCTGGTTCCTCTCTCTTTTTCCAGAGCTCCAGTAAGACTTCCCACTAGCACAGCTGTAGAGTTGAATACTTATCCATAGTTTCAAGCCAAGTCCTCTAACATTCTCTCTGTCCAACCAGTGATTTGTGTCCCTGCCTAAGTAGCTGACACACACACTATTTGAGATTTGATTTGCACACACACACACACACACACACACACACACACACACACACACACACACACACACACGGACAATAGGAAGAAGGTTACAGGCACACCCCCTAAGCCCCCTATTGCCCAGAGGTAGTTATCAGGTAGTCCAGAACCCCAGCTTGTCCCCCCTTTAAGGCCCTTAACAAAGGGTGTCTAAATTCTACTGTGTTATATTAATTAATAAAAAATACTGTGTGACAAAGCAAAGTTGTGCTAGATTGTCCCTGTCATTGTCACCACACAAATGCAACAAAACTCATAAAAACCTCCTCAATCTAAAAAAAAGATCAGCCAAGGTTTATATATATTTAATAATTATAAATATAATAATAAATAATAAAGAAATGCTAAAAATCTATTCTCATTCAAGTCTCAAAAATCAAAAATCAATCAAAAATTTTAAAAATAACATTGCAGGTGCAGGACAGACTCAAACAAAGAAAAGAGAGAAACAATATCTAACACTGTGACTGAATCTAAGATCTGAAAAATCTCTAGAAAATCTTACTCTTCCTTAATAGAAGTAGCAGATGATGTGAATGATGTTTTGTTGTCTGCAGATAGACAGATTACAGACAAAGACAAATAATAAAATAAAATATTAAATACCTGGTCTTTAATGAATGAAGACACATGTTCATTCACACTTCATCACTTCTATCCCCATGCAAAACCCTATTGCTGGAGGCTGCAGGTTTAGTTTAGCACCTACCTGTAAAATACAACACACAGGGCTTTTGGCTCAGATCTGCAGTTCTCCAATAAAAGTCCTGCACATACATCTCTTGGTATGCTTAATGCCCATGCTGCATCACATTCAGTCCTGCTGCTACACAGGGTAACTCCCTCCCTTCTAGTAGTGTGGTCTGCTTGGGCAAGTGTGTGGTGGTCCCTGGGTCCTCCAGGCTACCAGACCCACCCTAAAAACGCAGCCCAGTGGCAAACCTGACAATGTGACACCTAATAGCTTTGTAGAGGGTCGGAGATGGTTTCCCATCCAATCATCAAGATTTTCAGCTCTGGGTTTGACATAGCTTTGTTTGTTAGGCAGAATTTCCGGGATGACAATGCATTTTTCATCTATGACTTTGGGAGATCTCCAATGTCTTTGTTTATGAGTTCCATGATGATATGTTCCATGGCGGTTATGATTGAACATGGTACTGCCTGGGATGTTGTCAGGTCCCATGGATGCTGTGGATGTTGGCAATATCAGTTGGTTCTGTATATTTTGTGCTGTAACTCAGAGCAGATTGAGATTTTGTCTTTAGAATCAGTGGCAATTTTGTTTTCATAACTAGCTTTGGAGGATTTCTTCTGTTGTAGAGTTTGTTTCTATTGCCCATCTGGATATTGCTGCCTCTGGTGGAGGTGTGGATAAGTTGATCCAAAGCACTGGAATTGATAATTTCCAGAAAACATTGAGCAAAAGAGTTGGTACATGAGTAGTTTTCCCAGTTAATGGTAGGGTAGTTGAAATCACCCATTATTAGAGTGTTGGGTTGTACCTTAATATTTTCCAGTATATCAAGAAAAGAGGAGTGGGAATCCTGGGGCATAGTGGGGGGTCTGTAGCACGCTACAATCTGGATTGTGGTTTTGCCCAGAGTTAGTTGAACTTGGATAATCTCGGATGCATTATAATGAGCAACTAGCTTGGAGGTGTGGATATCCTTAATGAATATTGACACGCCTCCACCTTTAGTGTTTCGGTCCGGGTTTGGTGGCCGAAAGGTGTGGTATGAATTATAGCCTGGTAATGCAGGTGTGCTCTCTGGAGCTTTGAACCAGGTCTCTGTCACTGCACAGATGTCAATGTTCTCCATTTTAAGCAGTGCCTCGAGTGAGTGCATTTTGAGGTTTAGACTTCTAGCACTGAGTAACATTACCTTCAGATTTTGCTTGCTTGTACCTGTTACGATGGTGAATTTCTCATTTGAACCATGCCTAAAAAAGGCACTATAGGGGTGTCAAGAGCCTTTGCCAGTATCCGGAATCCCAAGGGCGACAGGTGCAGGCCATCTATGGCAAAGCAGCGTGGTCTGTCAATCATGTCATCCCAGGCAGACAGATACTGGATTCCCTTAGAATGACACCAGAAGCTTAGCCAATTGTTAAAGTCAATCATTTTGTCCTTGTACTGTGGTGTCATTCTGGGTGATGGCAGGATGCTACTCAGGGCTAGGGTCATACCGGCCTGGGCTACAAGATCAGAGAGCTCCTCCATGTCTCTTTTCATGTAGTCCAGGGAGGTATGTCTCAGGTCATTCACACCAACATGGACAATGACAGAGTCATATTTGTACTTGTTGTGGAGTGACCTGAGTGCATGCATTATATGGCAGATCCTGGCACCTGACAGGCAGCTGACAGTAACTTTTTCCTTGTTTAGCCTGGTGAGTGGAACATCAGTGTGCCTGACTATAGAGTCACCTATGACTAGAGTGTTGGGTACGTTATGCCTTATGGGCTGTAGTTGAGTGGCACACTGAGTATGTGGGCTATGTTTCATTTGGGTTGTGTTGGGGGGTGGAGGTTGCTTGCATTTCTGCTTTAGAGGTCTCTGTTGTTTGGGTAGATTAGTACTGAGAGCCTCCGCGAATGTAGGTGTGTGTTTTGTGGTTCGGTGTGTGTGTTTTGGTGGTGTAGGTTTTGAGGGACTATGTGATGAGTGTGGTGCAGTGCAAGTGTTTACCTTCTCCTCTTGACTGTCTAGGGCAGTCTTTGGTAAAGAGAGCTTTGCTTCCAGTTTGGCTATATAAGTGCATCTCTCACAGGTCGTAGTGTTGGGTGGTAGGAGGAAAGGGTTGTCTGTGTACATGAGGCAATTGCTGCATTGTCCCAATATGTCCAGATTCATCAGGTAGACAGGAGAAAACACCAGGAGCTGACCTTTAGACATGCCTGAATAGGTGCTTATTTATTAAGTACTAAAAACTGTTTTCCTCTAGACAAGTGAGGAAAGTTGAGTGCTGTAGTAATTTGTAACTTATTTAGTGTTTACAATGAGTTCTGAACAAGTGCTGTGATCAAAGAAACAGATGAGTGCTAAAACTAAAATGCTGGCTAGTTGCAAGGGAAATTTTGAAAAACAGACTTTATGGCGCCAGGAATAGTTTAACCCCAGTTAGGTGGGGTGGGGGGAATTAGGAGCTCACAAACAGTCCTGGACACAGCAAATCCATATCTGACCTGCCACAGGAAAGGGGGGAAGCAAGCTTATAATTTTTTTTTTTCAGTAAAGTGGAAATGGAGAAAGCTGGAACAGAAGTTAATTCAAAGTTAATAATCTGAGTGGGTTGGCCTTCACAAATGTCCTCTATTAGATTGAGTGAACTAATGACACTAGACTGGGAGGAGTGTCACAGTTCAAATATACAGTATGGGCGGGCAACTGCAAGGCCACCAAAATTACAGTTTCTAGCTGTAGCCACTGAATGAAAGTTTTAAAAAGATCAAGGAGCATATTCGAGAATGCTTTTAACAGACAAAAATGCACAGAAAAGTTCAGATAGAGCACTCACAAACAGAAAATACAACTCTCAGTATGAAAAATCAGTTTACAGTTAAGTAATGTTAAAACAGTTTAAAACAGTATAGAAATGCAGTGAAACAATAAAAAAAGCTTTATAACAGTGCAAAAATATAGTAGATCAACTGTATAGCACAATTATAAGCATTTCAGAAGTGCAATTCAGTGAAATAATTGTAAGAAATAACTTAGCCTGCTCTTGGAATCTTAAGGAATTTCCACTTATGTAATGCAATCCAGAGCCTGACAATACAAGCAGAACCTTTATAAGACACAGGGTTTATATAGCAGTATGAATGGAAGAGTTGGAAGATCAGATTACTACTCAGCCCCTGCTATTACCCAATCACTCATACTACAGAAGGTCAGGAGGCCTTGTTACTCTCAATAATAATGAAGACAATCAGCAGAAAATGGCTGCCAGAAACACAAACAAAACTTCCAGCCTACACAACAGGCCTCTATCAAGATTATGCCACCTGAGCAGAACACAGAAACCTCACTTTAAAAGCATAGAAAGAACACCCACAAAGAGAAAATCCAAGTCTCAGTATGAAAAAGCAGTTTACAATTTAGTAATTTAAATAAAAAAAGCAATTATAGTAATACACACTATTACAGTTCCTAGCTGTAGCCACTAAATGAAAGTTTTAAACAGATCAAGGAGCAGACTTGAGTCTGGTCTGTAAAGCTATGGAGTGTATTATCATGGAACTCATAAACAAAGACATTGGGAGCCTCCAGACACTGGACCCTACCCAATACAGCTTTGTTAAGGGCAGATCCTGCCTCTTAAACCTAGTTGATTTCCTGGAAACAGTTACCAAAGCCATAGATGAGGGCAAGGTAGTCCACACAGCCTACCTGGACCTCACAAAAGCCTTCGACACAATACCCCACTCGGGCATCATAAATAAGCTTACCAGCTTAAATATCAACCCCTATATCACAAGATGGGTTGCAAACTGGCTCAGAGATAGAACCCTCATGGTCAGAATCGCAGGTGCCATGTCCGAATCCAAACCAGTTACAAGTGGCGTCTCACAGGGCTCAGTTCTGGGACCTCTCTTGTTCGGTATATACTTCTCTGAGGTTCAGGCTAACAAGGGGGAATTATGGCTGATAAAGTTCGCAGATGACTGCAAACTGGGGGCCATAATTGAATCTCCAGCTGACACAAGCATCCTCCAAAAGGGTCTCACAGAGATGGATGCTTGGTGCCAGAGCCACGGCCTCAAGCTAAATGCTAAAACGTGCATAGTCATCCCCTTTGGGAAAAACAAGGTGCCCACAAATTACCACATAGGTGGTAATCCATTAAAATCGGAAGAAGTAATCAGAGATTTGGGGACCAACATAGATAGTAATCTCTCCTTTGATAATCACGTTGCCAAAGTGGTTAGAAAGACCTTCTATATAGCCACCTTATCACAAAAGGGTTCGCAACTAGATCAAGAGAGGTCATTGTGCCCCTCTACTTGTCACTCATCAGGCCCATAATTGAATACAATGCCCCTTTTGGGATGTACCTTACCCGACACCTGCAGCAACTGAAGAGACCCCAAAAGTACCTCACCAAGAGGATCATGGGCTACAAACAGATGTCCTATGCAGCTCGACTAAAGAAACTCGAGCTCTACTCAGTTGTTTACCGCCTACCCAGAGGCGATCTATGCCTAACGTACAAAGGCATGTCAAACCCATAATTAATGGACATGCTCCACCTCAAAAAATCCAAGTCCCTTAGAGCTACACGCTCCAGGGACCTAAACCTCAGCACAAAAATAAATAGGACATGCTGGAGGGACAGATTAATTTCCTAGAGGCTCCCCTCACTCTGGAATAGAATCCCAATTCATGTTAGACATAGCCCCTCGCTGACCCTCTTCAAGTGAAATTTGGAAGCGTGGATGGGAAATTGCAAATTCACCCCTGGGATCTCTCCTGTGTCCTGAGAGCAAGTACAGTAAATAACTAAAGGGTAACCTTCTGCTTCCTACTTTACACTTTACAGAGGCACTAAATAAATATGGGCGGAAGCCAAATACACTCTGGCTAGGCTTATAAATGCCCTAGGGCAGATAGCCTAGTATCTACCTATGAACCTATGAATGCTTTTAACAGACAAAAATGCACAGAAAAGTTCAGATAGAGCACTCACAAACAGAAAATACAACTCTCAGTATGAAAAAGCAGTTTACAGTTAAGTAATGTTAAAACAGTTTAAAACAGTACATAAATGCAGTGAAACAATAAAAAAAGCTTTATAACAGTGCAAAAATATAGTAGATCAACTATATAGCACAATTATAAGCATTTCAGAAGTGCAATTCAGTGAAATAAGTGTAAGAAATAACAGCCTGCTCTTGGAATCTTAAGGAATTTCCACTTATGTAATGCAATCCAGAGCCTGACAATACAAGCAGAACCTTTATAAGACACAGGGTTTATATAGCAGTATGAATGGAAGAGTTGGAAGATCAGATTACTACTCAGCCCCTGCTATTACCCAATCACTCATACTACAGAAGGTCAAGAGGCATTGTTACTCTCAATAATAATGAAGACAATCAGCAGAAAATGGCTGCCAGAAACACAAACAAAACTTCCAGCCTACACAACAGGCCTCTATCAAGATTATGGCACCTGAGCAGAACACAGAAACCTCACTTTAAAAGCATAGAAAGAACACTCACAAAGAGAAAATCCAAGTCTCAGTATGAAAAAGCAGTTTACAATTTAGTAATTTAAATAAAAAAAGCAATTATAGTAATGCACACTGTTACAGTTCCTAGCTGTAGCCACTAAATGAAAGTTTTAAACAGATCAAGGAGCAGACTCAAGAATGCTTTTAACAGACAAAAATGCACAGAAAAGTTCAGATGGAGCGCTCATGAACAGAAAATACAACTCTCAGTATGAAAAAGCAGTTTACAGTTAAGTAATGTTAAAACAGTTTAAAACAGTACATAAATGCAGTGAAACAATAAAAAAACCTTTATAACAGTGCAAAAATATAGTAGATCAACTATATAGCACAATTATAAGCATTTCAGAAGTGCAATTCAGTGAAATAAGTGTAAGAAATAACTTAGCCTGCTCTTGGAATCTTAAGAAATTTCCACTTATGCAATGAAATCCAGAGCCTGACAATACAAGCAGAACCTTTATAAGACACAGGGTTTATATAGAAGTAAGAATGGAAGAGTTGGAAGATCAGATTACTACTCAGCCCCTGCTCTTACCCAATCACTCATACTACAGAAGGTCAGGAGGCCTTGTTACTCTCAATAATAATGAAGACAATCAGCAGAAAATGGCTGCCAGAAACACAAACAAAACTTCCAGCCTACACAACAGGCCTCTATCAAGATCATGCCACCTGAGCAGAACACAGAACTCCTCACTTTAAAAGCATAGAAAGAACACCCAGAAAGAGAAAATCCAAGTCTCAGTATGAAAAAGCAGGTTAAAATTTAGTAATTTAAATAAAAAAGCAATTATAATAATGCAAACTATTACAGTTCCTAGCTGTAGCTGCTAAATGAAAGTTTTAAACAGATCAAGGAGCAGACTCGAGAATGATTTTAACAGACAAAAATGCACAGAAAAGTTCAGATGGAGCACTCACAAACAGAAAATACAACTCTCAGTATGAAAAAGTAGTTTACAGTTAAGTATTGTTAAAACAGTACATAAATGCAGTGAAACAATAAAAAAAGCTTTATAACAGTGCAAAAATATAGTAGATCAACTGTATAGCACAATTATAAGCATTTCAGAAGTGCAATTCAGTGAAATAAGTGTAAGAAATAACTTAGCCTGCTCTTGGAATCTTAAGGAATTTCCACTTATGCAATGCAATCCAGAGTTTTGTGCTTAATTACATATGTGAGAAGGCGATCGCTTCGGCCATCAAGGAAGGTACCAGAGGTGTAGAGTTGGGGGTGACTATTTATGAGTACCCAGTCAAGTATGCTTTCTTTTTGGTTGGCTTTACCTATCCTGGTAGGGGTAGGGGTGGATATAATTTGTGTAAATGCATGCAGGTTAATATGGGTGGTTGGGGATTCTGAGGAACAGGTGCCCCAGTCTATGTTAAAGTCTCCAAGTAGTAGGGTTTCTTGGGGGTAGTGACATGATAGCCAGTGCAGGATATCTTCAAGTGTAGATATATTGTTACCTGGGGGGAATGTACATACAGATGATATTAATGCATTTATTTTTATTAAGTTGCAATTTGGTGGCAAGAATATTTGAGTTATTAATCTGAAGTGGTTGTATTATATCTATGGTGACATTCAACTCAGATTTATAGAGTACAGCTACCCCACCCCCCTTCCTCGAAGCACGATCCAGCCTGTGTATGTTGTACCCAGGTGGCAACACTTCATTGTCTTTAGTGTTAGGTTTTAACTAGGTTTCAGATAAACAGAGAATCTCAAGGGAGTGGACATCCAGAAGTGCATGCAATTCATATACCTTGTTATTAATGCTTCTAATATTGAGATGACAGGCTAGGAGAGAGTTAGTTGGCCTATTAATTGTAGGTTTGTAGCTTAGATTGTAAGTAGAGGGGGGTATGTGTATCTGAAGTGGGTGGGCCAGGTTTGGGGTGAATATCACCACCAACTATTAGGTTGAGTCTATACTTGGTGATGAACTTCAGGAATTTGTTTATTAGTTTGTGGTAGTGTTTGGATCTAGAGCTAATGTGCCTGGGGTTGAGATGTTGATAGACTGGAAAAGATGTTGGATAGGATCTGGTACTGTAAGTATGGCTGAAAGTGGAAGGATTTACTGCTGGGGTGATAGTATGGCCTTTTGGGACCTGAAATCCCATGAGAAACTGGTTTTCATACAAGATAATAAGGTATGGTGCGAACAAGAGGGGTAGTAAAGAGGAGTATATCATTATCTGTGATTCAGCTAGTGAGTTAAGGAACTGTTTTACCTGGTGATGCAACACCAGTAGATAGAGTGGTGAGGTAAAGGTACTGGAAGGGGGATGGGAGAATGCCAGATGAAAGCTAATAGGTGCTACTAAATGTAGGTAGAAGAATGGGGGTGGGTGGAATTATCCCCGATGAAAGCAGATAAGATCTAGAAAGTGGGGGAGTGGCTATAGTACTATAAATTTACAGGTACTGGGGGTGGGAGGGAATTGGGGACAGGTAGGAGAGCGAAGAGAGCCCGAGCATAGCGAGGGTGAACGTAGCGGGAATATTGCAGTTTACAAGGTTTCCCAAGGTGTCCTAAAGCTATAAGGTAAGTATTATAGCTCTTAATGTAACAGTCAATTTACTTAAGTTACAGGGGAAGGAGGAAAACACCCAAGTAGAAAAAAAGAGCCCTAAGGCTGACCAATATGGTGACCTGTTTAATTGCAAAGCTCTGTAAGTGGAAGCTTAACAAATGCTTTTTGTGTGCAACCTACACTGTTTAAATGCTGAGAGAAACTGATTGCAGTCCTGTAGACACCGTTTTGTAGGGAACTGTAGAGTTCAATCTGTTTAAATGCTGAGAGAACTGAGTGCAGTCCTGTAGACACCATTTTGTAGGAAACTGTAGAGTTCAATCTGTTTAAATGCTGAGAGAAACTGATTGCAGTCCTGTAGACACCGTTTTGTAGGGAACTGTAGAGTTCAATCTGTTTTAATGCTAAGAGAAACTGATTGCAGTCCTGTAGACACCGTTTTGTAGGGAACTATAGAGTTCAATCTGTTTAAATGCTGAGAGAAACTGATTACAGTCCTGTAGACACCGTTTTGTAGGGAACTGTAGAGTTCAATCTGTTTAAATGCTGAGAGAAACTGATTGCAGTCCTGTAGACACCATTTTGTAGGGAACTGCAGAGTTCAATCTGTTTAAATACTGAGAGAAACTGATTGCAGTCCTGTAGACACCGTTTTGTAGGGAACTGTAGAGTTCAATCTGTTTAATTGCTGAGAGAAACTGATTGCAGTCCTGTAGACACCATTTTGTAGGGAACTGTAGAGTTCAATCTGAGTCACTCCAGGTCAGCCAAGGGGGGAAGAGAGAGGGAAATCCTAAGCACCTACTGCATTATCAAAATCATTCCATATCAGGACATCTGCAGGGATATTCTCAAACACACCTACTTGTTTGTTTCATTTTCCACCCTCCCAGTTAAGGTGAACCCTAGCCAAAGGTATTTTAAATGGGGTGCCTCCTAAAGCTCTCACTGGAGTACAATGCCCAAGCACGTAGTGCTCCTCTTTAACCATTGCAGACTTCACAATGGTTAGGTGAGAGGCTGTGTCTTTCTTAGCAGTGGCCTGCTTCCCATCTACAAGATAGGATATAACCTCTTGTGGTAGTTTGGTCCCCTTGTTGTCTCCAGAGAACTTATCAATAGCATTCTGTCATTCCCACTTGCTGGCTCCCCCACCTTGCCTCTGTAGACATTTATATGCTACATGGCCCCACTGGTTACATTTAAAACATTTAACCCTTGATGCTGGCCATGTAACTGAACTATTGGCTTCCCCTGTTACTGGCGGACTCTGTTGGGGCAGTTTAGGCAGCCCACCATGGGTTCCCTTATACCCATGTGCAGCACTGGGTATTCCTTTCTTGTGCAGTGATGTCCTTCTTGCTAGGTATATGTCTCCTTTTATCCTCAACTCATCTGCAGAGACACATTTCCTGTCTCTCAACCAGATTCTCGTGTATTCAGGCAAAGTGCTAAGGGCTTGTTCCCTCACCAAAAGGTCTGCCAGCTTTTCAAAAGTGGTGGCCTGAGACCCACTCACCCACCTATGAAAATAAGGGCTTAGTTTAGCAATATAATCACATACACTTTCATCTGCCTTGCGTCTATGCTCACAAAACATTTTTCTGTAAGCTTCAGGTGTAAACTTAAAGCATTCCAATAAACAATTTGTAACTACATTATAATTTAAGCAATCAGTATCAGATAGTTTAGAAACAGCAGTTACAGCTTTACCATGGAGTAAGAGGGTGAGGAACTGTACCCAGAGCCTTGGTTAACATTATGCTGTTTGCATACTCTTTCACAGACATGAATAAAATTAACAAAATTATCACCTTTTGGCACTGAGGAAGAAGTTTACTGACATTTATTGCTTCTGGCTATGGTTACTCCCTTCCCCATTACCTCCATGATCCTGGTGAAGAGCAGTGGTGGGACTGAGGCTCCTTGATTACTGGCCCAGAAGAGGGTCATCACAGATGTAACTAAAGAATGCCTTATGGTTGCCCTTAATTGAGGAAGCTAATTTGGATTTGTAGTTTGCTTTGGAGCACTTCACAAGAAGTCATATTTGCTTGTTTAAGCTGATGAGGGAGTGTTTCCAGTTTAGGGCTTACTCCGTCTTACTCTTAAACAACAATTTATTCCTCTTACTGTAAAGGCTGTTAATGGCAGTTGTACACCAGGCAGGTTTGCTTTTCTTTGAGGAGCTTATTTTCGTCCTATCAGGTACAGTTGAGTCAATGCAGATATACATGTGTTTGTATAAAGCATTAGTGTAGAACTCGGCATAGTGGCATAGTTGCCAGTTTCTTCTGAGGGGGAGGTGAAGTAATGTTATTTATACTATCCTGTAAGAGGTTATAATCTACTTTGGAGAAGTTATTTAGTTTAGTTGCTGCTGGGAGGGGGGGTCAGGTGTGATAGTTACTTCAAATAAGACTGATTTATGGCCATATCTCAGTATAGAAGACCTCACAGTGGGGGTGCTATAGTGGTACCTCATATTGGTATGCACCAGATCCAGGATGTTGGCACCCCTTGTGGTGGTGTCAACCAGTTGGTCCAGGGCACTGGAATTAACAAAGTTGTGGAACCTTTGGGCAAGTGAGTTAGGGCACGAGTAATTTACTCAGTCAATGGATGGGTAATTAAAGTCACACAAAACCATGGTGTTCTGATGTATCTTGACAGATTTTTGTAATTAGTAATTATTTTTTGAATGACCCCTTAGAAATTTTATTGAGGCCGAAAACTCCTGGCATAATGTCATGAAAGACTGATCCTGCAATACCATACTACCTATATTAGTGTATAAGTATTTCCTTGCCAAATGCACCTAGAGGGAAGACATATAATAGTGCCAATACATTGTCAGCTACATCTCATAGGTGGAACAGAGTATATTGAAAATGTCTTGCTTGCAATGATTTATTAGTGAAACTATAATGAAAGTAAATATCTGCTCCTCTAAAAAGATATGGTATTTTGGATTACCAAAAATGCTTTTTTGGTGTATGTAAAGCTTTGCCATTGCCTAAGATGACATAATTTGGGGGGAGGCATGATTATAATGAAAACTGAATTGGCAGTGAAACTAAAATATCTAAAATCATGTCATAATCTTCACTTTGCTTTCCAACTACTTGCAGCTTTAACATCAGAAGTATATCCAGAAATAAAATCAGCTGGAAAACATGAATGCATGCAAAGTTTGACAATATACTTTAAGTGTTTATACTTATTGTTATTCTGGTATTTTCTGTAACCACTCCAGGGAATCCTGAAAATGATCCATCTGGATCAGTGCCCTATCCATCTAACAAATTTTAAATAAATATAAAATAAAATATTAACTATGAAGGTGATAGTGAGCAGGTTAGTATACTGGGATGATAATGGTGTAGAGGTAGAAGATTCTGGTAATCTGCCCTCCAGTCATAAGACATATTTTTTTAGTTTTCAACCACTGCTGTAAAATCCTGTTATTCATATCTAATGCACCCATGTGTTCCTGCTTTTGAAAATAAAGTGTACAAATATATTTTCTTTTAGTTTTTTTAATGAAACTCCTTCAATGAAGTCTTCACAAAAAATACAGTTTTGTACCTACCATAAATGTAGATGTTCGAGTGTTCACTCTGCTGCGGTCATCACACTTGGGTTATCCTGTCGTCAGGCGATCCCGCAGTCAGACGGAATTCCAAAGTCTTGGTCCGGCATCGGTTGCTGTTGCCTCTTCCCTGACGTCAGTGCGCCAGGGGTATATATAATGCAACCAACACCATTTTCTTCAGTTTTTCTTGCCCCAGATGTCAGGTGCCCCCAAAAAGGTGGTCATTAATTAGTACCAAAAGGAGTAACCACAGCACAAACACAAAATCCCTTCAGCTATAAGCAAATACATCAGTAATGCATAGAAGAGATTTAGCCAGTAGATCAGAGGGGATGGAGGGGGGTAACCTTGACTGCAGCAGGGTGAACACTCGAACATCTACATTTATGGTAGGTACAAAACTGTACTATGTTCATCATGTTACCCTGCTGCAGTCATCACACTTGGGTTAAATCCCAAAGCTAAGGTAGGTGGGAGGTATCATAGAGGGTTAGTGGAGGCTATAAGGCCCTGCAGAACTGCCATGGCGAAGCCCGCCCTGGACTTTGAGTAAAGAGGTAAGTGATAGTGTTTGGTAAAGGTGTGTACTGAACTCCAAGTTGCAGCTTCTAAAATTTCCTTGGTTGGAACCCCCCTGAGAAAGGCTGTAGAGGTAGCTGTTGCCCTGGTAGAGTGGGATCTAATGGAAGCAGAAACTGGTTTCCCAAGATGGGTATAGCAGAAACGTATGCAATGACCTATCCATTTAGAAATGGTTTGCTTTGATATAGCCTTCCCTTGAGAAACTGTAGCATAGGATACAAAGAGCTGGTCAGATTTTCTGAAAGCCTTAGTTTTGTCCAAGTAGTAACGAAGCTGCCTGTGAATGTCCAAGGAATGCAGGAGTCTCTTACCTTTGTTCTGTGGATTGGGGAAGAAGGTGGATAAGTGGATGGTTGATTTAAAGCTACACTGGAAACCACCTTAGGCATAAAGGAAGGATTAGTTCGTAGAGAAACTCTGTCTTGATGAAAAATGAGGAAAGGTTCCATTGCAATTAGTGTCTGTAGCTCTGAGACTCTTCTAGCTGAAGTTATTGCTAGGAGCAGGGCAGTCTTCCATGATAGGAACTGTAGATCTGCAGAGAAAGCTGGTTCAAAGGGAGGAAGCGTTAGTTTTTCCAGAACAAAATTGAGGTCCCATGTTGGTGTAGGAGCTCTCCTGGGTGGTCTAATGTTTTTTGCCCCTCTGAGGAACTGCCTTAGAAGAGGATGTGAAAATAAAGGTGGATCCGTGTTGTAGTGAGCTGAAATAGCCTAAGCATGGATTTTAATTGAGGAAAAGGAAAGTCCTTTGTGCAACATCTCAGCTAAATACTGTAGAATGTGAGGCATGTGAGGCTGAATTGTGTCTTGGCCTTTAGCATGGTTCCAGGCACAAAACCTTTTCCATTTGTCCGAATAAGCCTTCCTGGTGCTCGGCCTCCTGGCTTCCAGAGTAACATCCAGAACTGCTTGTGAAAGAGGTGCTGGTTTGATGTTTAGATGATTTGCCATGCAGCCAGATTTAAAGTTTTGAGCTGGCTGTGAAGAATCTGATTGTTTTGTTGTGTGAGCAAATGGGGGATTTGAGGCAATATCCATGGTGGGCTGTGGGCCATATTTTTCAATAGCGGATACCAGTGCTGGCGTGGCCAGTCTGGGGCTATGAGAATCAGTCGTGGTCTCTCCTTTTTGACTTTCAAAAGAACCTTTGTGAGGAGAGGCAATGGAGGGAAGGCATATACTGTCAGGTTTTTCCAACTGAAAGAGAGAGAGAGTCCACTTTCCAAGCTTGATGGTGAAATGTCCTTGTACAAAATTTTGTTAGTTGATAGTTTTGAGGACTGGAAAACAGGTCTATGTCTGGAAGGCCCCATTTTTGAGTTATCATTGCAAATATTTGGGGATCTAGTTTCCACTCGTGGGGATCCTTGATGTTTCTGCTGAGGTTGTCTGCCAATGTGTTCTTCTGTCCTGGCAGGAATTGAGCTTGTAGCTGGACTTGGTAGGCCAGAGTTGTGTTCCATAAGGTCATTGCTTGCCTGCATAGAGGGTAAGAATGTGTACCCCCTTATTTGTTTATGTACCACATTACTGTGGTGTTGTCCGTCTTTATTGCACGTTGTCCTGGATGTAATAGATCCTTGAAGGCTGTCAGAGCTTTCTGTACAGCTAGCATCTCTTTTTGATTTATGTGCAGTTTTCTTTGATCTGCAGTCCATAGGCCTTGAATGCATTGTCCTGCCATGTGTGCCCCCCAGGCATAGTCTGAAGCATCTGTTGTGATAGTTTGCCTGGCTGGGGCAAGGTGAAAGGCTGACCCTTGTTGAGGTGACATGCCTGTGACCACCATAGAAATTCCTGTTGTAGGCAGGGAATGAGAGATATCATTGTGTCCAAGCTGTGGCTGTGTTGAGACCATACGCTTTTTAGGTACCACTGTAATTTCCTCATATGCAGCTTTGCAAATGGTATTATTAGTATGCAAGATGCCATGAAGCCCACAGCCTGCAGAATTTTTCTTGCAGTTAATTGGGTCTTTGTTGCCATTGTCTTGAAATATTGAGTCAGTTGTAGTTGTTTGTCTGGCGTAAGATAAGCCTTCTGGGCTGTTGTATTCAAGCTGGCACCCAGGAATGTCATTTTTTTGTGAGGGTACAAGTTTTGACTTCTTTTCATTTACAGTGTACCCCAGGCAGTTTAGTAGATGCTTTACAAAGGCCAGATGATGTAAGAGAATGTCTTTGCTTTCTGCTTGGATGAGGCAGTCATCCAGGTATGGATATATTTGAATTCCTCTTTGTCTGCAGTATGCAATTACTGGTGCCAGGCATTTTGTGAAAACTCTGGGCGCAGTAGATAAGCCAAAGGGCAGTGCAGAGAATTGGTAATGGGTTGAACCTGCAATGAAACTGAGGTATCTTCTGCAACTTTGTCTGATAGGGACATGCAGGTATGCCTCCTTGAGGGCCAAAGTTACTAGCCATGCTTCCTTGCCCAACATGGGAAGTAGCTGCTGTAGTGTTAGCATCTTGAATTTGGGTACTTGTAAGTAAGTGTTTAGAATCGAAAGGTCCAGAATTGGTCTCCAGGCATTGTCCTTTCTGGGCACTAGAAAGAGTCTTGAATAAAATCCTTGGCCTTGCTCTTGAGTAGGTACCAGTTGAATGGCTCTCATGTCCATGAGAGCTGTAATTTGCTTTTGTGCCTCTGCCCATTGATTTTGTGGCAGGTTTGGCATTCCTCTTTTCATTGGCAAGGTGTGAAAGTGGAATCTGTATCCTCATAAAATTATGTCTAGGACCCATTTGTCCTTTGTGACAATGTGCCAGTTGTCTGCAAAAAGTGCGAGTTTTCCCCCCAAGGGGAGGTGCAAGTCATTGAGTTTGTCTTCTGGTGGTTTAAGACCTGTCTTCTCCTCCCTTCTGTGTTGTAGAGCCCCATTGGCGAGGTTTATACTGGGCTTGTGGTTGTCCTCTGCCTCTTGGGCGTCTGTATTTACCCCTCTGTGGTCTGTCAGTGGCTGGAAAGGACCAATTTTTTGTTGGCCAGTTTCTGCTGAAGCGAGGGGGTTGTACTTGTAGGAAATCTTTGACTGTCTGCATAGATTTTGCCTTATCTTCCATTTTCTTTAAAACTTCTTTTGCTTTAACTCCAAAAAGAACATCTTGCTGTAAGGGAGCATCTAGTAGTTTTGCTTTAACATGATCAGGCAAAGTTTGTTCCTTTAACCAAGCATGTCTACATATAATAGACCCAGTGACAGCTGCTCTGCAGGAGGCCTCCAAAGAATCAAACCCACATTGTAAGGTATGTTTGTCCACCTGCTCAGTGGAGTGCAACAGATCCTGTACTTCTTTCAATTCTGATTGTTGAGGGAGAGAGGTTATTCTTTGCTTTAACTGAAAGATTAGAAATTGCTGATACTTAAGCATGTGAAATTGACAATTCAGTGCCCTCATAGCTAGTGTGGCTGAGGTGTAAACCTTTTTCCCCTACCTGTCTAGTGCTCTGGAATCCCTCTCAGAAGGTACTGGGTTTTTAGCCATAGAAGCCTTAGCCCCCTTGGGACCCTCTGAGATAGTCTCTGGGTCAGCTACAGGGCTTTTGTAAAGACATTTGTGGGAATCAGGCACTCTATAGTATCTGTCAGGCTTAGCCGGAGCAGGAGGTAGAGAGTCTGGGTTGAAACTGGATTCTAAATAGACATCATCCACAATGTCCAAAACTGCTGGGATGGCAAGTGGTCTGTGTTGGGGGAGTAAAAGAAACTCTCTGAGCCTTTTCTTTGAATCAGAGTAGTCCTGACCTTCCCAGTGAAAATGTTCCCTCACAGTGTGTAAAGTTTCCCCAAAGGAGTAGTCTTCAGGAGGAGAAGCTGAGGGAATAGAGTCCTCAGCATCAGTCTTCATAAGGAGAGAAGGAGTAGTCTTGGTCCTCAGAGGAGTCTAAAGAAATGGACATTTGCTCAGAGGATGCATAATCTTCCTCTTGTCTAGGCCTTTTGTCAGGAGGGGGCTGGGAACCCCTGATTAAAGAAATCAAATCTTCAGCCATTTTGAGCATCTGTTTCTTAGGCATGGGGCCTTGAACAGGAGAGTGAAGTGCAGTCCTTTTAGATTTAGAAGAAGTCTTCGACTTAGAAAACATTTTAATGGTGAGGGTCATCGGTCTGAAAACGCCTTCAGAAACCGATGGCATTTCTGTAGTACCGACGTCTTTTGTAGCAAAGTCGTCGGAAGGGCCTGAAGTAAAAGGCTGCATCGGCCTGGTACATTCCATCAAAATTTCGGTAGCGGTCTCAGGTTCCAGATCTGCGGTAGTCAGGGGCTGCGTAGGAGCCTCACTGAGGACCGGAGAACCGGAGACCGGATCGGCCGAGGCCTCGGAATCTGGCTTAGGCCTGGGCTGTCTGTCCTTATCCCTGCATTTTTTGTGCACGCCGGTAGTCTGTTGCTCCGACGGCATGGTGTAGTTAAATTTCCTACCGAAGTAGTGTTGTGCAAAATCAAAGTGTCTTTTAATAGTACGCTTATTAAACCTAGCACAAAACCGACAAGAAGTGATGTTGTGGTCTGGGCCTAGGCAAGGTATGCAATAAGAATGAAAATCCTTATGAGGTATTTGCTTCCCAAAAGAAATACAATTGTTAACTTTTTCTGACATCGGTCTGAGGCAAGAAAAGTTTCCCCAGCGGGTACTTAGCTTTATAAAAGACTTCGGTCTGAAATTCGAATTCGAAAATCTCAGGAGTCGGCCGACCGGCACTTGCGAATTGCTTCTGCGCGCGGCAAGAAAGACTGAAGAAAATGGCGTCGGTTGCATTATATATACCCCTGGTGCACTGAAACCAGGGAAGAGGCGACAGCAACCGATGCCGGACCAAGACTTTGGAATTCCGGCTGACTGCGGGACCGCCTGATGACAGGATAACCCAAGTGTGATGACTGCAGCAGGGTAACACGATGAACATCTTTGAAGTGTCTAAAAATACAGATATCAATTTAGGAAATACTGGACAAATTGAAGAGTAATACTTAAGGAAAAGTTAATTAGTGGGGATAAACACCAGTGCTAACATAACAGAAAAAGTATAAGCTTTGAGAACAGAGCTACAGAAATCTGAATCTGGTAAGGAGGTAAAACACAGGAGTGAAAAGTAATGTTATACAATATCACACGTCTGGGTATCAAAACTAATTGGACCTATTACTGCTTATTTTAGTTTAGTTTAGTTTAATTTAGTTTTTTTTTTCAAAAATCTGAACTGAGTTTCAAACATTCTGAGGCTCTTTATATAAACAATATTGAAAACACTTTTCATAGGCTGTTTCATTAGAGGTAAGACTTCTGCACCTCTTCTGCAGAAGACTGTGTCTTATGGCCCCCTATTTTAATATGTATTCCTATCTTGAGTCACTGTGACTCAAAATTAAGAACAGTTCATGTCATTTTCTGCAAAACTGTGTGAATCACATTTCTAATTTAGAAATACGTGTCTGATTCCCAAATAATTCAGTTGTATGTTATGCTTAAAGGAAAAACTTGGTCCTTAGAACTCAAATATTTTTTACTGCATCTCTTTTTTTCTGAGTAATTTAATACTTTAAAACTCACTATGGGTACTTATACAATGTTAATATGCTTATTCACAAAATGGGTACGCTGGGCCTACCATATTAATGTGATCTTGTTTCTAGTTCCCCTTCCCAGAATCCATTTCAAGTGATACTATCTTCCTAGTCCATTGA
Source organism: Protopterus annectens (assembly GCF_019279795.1). NCBI lineage: Eukaryota > Metazoa > Chordata > Ceratodontiformes > Protopteridae > Protopterus > Protopterus annectens. The sequence continues at coordinate 1,330,994,610 of NC_056731.1, read as the reverse complement.
GATACAGTGACAGCAATTTGAATTACAGGCATCTTATACACCTTCTGTTACAGGAGTGGTTGTATCTTCTTCTTGAATGACCATTATATACAGTTCCTTCAGAACCTGTATAGGCTATTCAGAGACATGTTCAGTTCCAGCCAAAGAAAGCAGTTAAATTCCAGACTTTAGTAAGGATTGTTAGTTTGTAGTCATATACTATCAGTACTGACAGACCCTAACCCATATTCTTCCTGAGGTGTGAAAGCTAGGATTGCAATCCAAGAGCTGTTAATCAACACTTCAAAGAACATGCTTTACTACCCATCAGTGTCTGCAACAGTAAGATGTTTTTTGTTATCTTGGAAAAATGCAATAGTATGCTTGCTGTTTCTGCTGAAACGTATTTTACAAGCACAGTACAAAAAAGGACAAATATGTGTTCTTCAATTTGTATTAGATTTTTAAACTGAGGCACAGATGTCGTCTAACATTACATTAACCCACTTCTTTTGCATTGTTACTCCTTGATTTGTTATAATGCAGCATAGTAACACTTCATCAAAACCTTAATCCAGGAGCATGACAAATCAATAGTTCTGTGTGTAGGACTAACACTACTTTTTATAAAACTGCTGCAGATACAGACAGTTCTACTTACAATTGTATCACAATACAAAGCTTATATCAGCTGTTAGGGTTACCATTAGAAGAGTAGCAAGGGTAGGGTAAAGGGAGTAGCCACCCAGGGCATAGGGTGTTAAGGGGCATGATCTTGAAGTGGCTTTCCTGCAGTATTCTTTCTGTAATGACATTTCTGAATGCTGTTACAGAAAGGGAGTTCTGTACAACAGCACTTTGAGTGGGGTAACTTTAGCAAGACAATTGTTACAAATAGTAATCAGTTTGTTACAGTTTAAAAAAACAATATATATTTTTTCTTTTTCTTTTTTTTTTCCTTTGCTCTTCCTATGGAGAGCTGGAGGAAGGGGGTGTTTATGGCTTGGAGGAACAATGTAATAGAGTAGAGCAGACCGTTTTATTTCACTCTTCCATTAAAGAGCCAGGCCAGAGAGGGAGCCAGACTGAAGAGCACCCCAGGTGCTAGAAAAGCCAGCTATACCTCTGGTTGCCATCTTTTTAGAAGACCAAAGTGGGACATTTTTACTAAAACTTGAGACTGTGTGGGACAGACCATGTTGTTATTAAATGATAAACAATTATGTTCATCTTATTACTGAAAGAAAGACTCTTTGATGAGCAATGTTGGCTATTTTTTTACTTTATATGATATCAAAATGACTTAAATGTAGCATCAAAGGTTTCGGTGACATTTAGAGAAAAGCCAGAAAATATTTTTTTCTCATATAATATGAAACAGTTTAGTATTTTTTCATCCCTCCCTCATCCATAGGTCAGAACTGCCCTAATCAGTAGTTATCTGCAGAGAGAGAGAGAGAGAGAGAGAGAGAGGTGATAACCATAACAACTAGGTGCACTGATATTATATCTCTAGCTCTCTGAAATAAAAGCAGTGGAAAATGGTTTTGCATACTCTGTTTCTTCTTTTTGTTTCTATTTCTTTCTCTCTATATATATTTTTTTCTATCTATCTATCTATCTATCTATCTATCTATCTATCTATCTATCATCCATCTACCTATCTATCTGTATCAGCTGTTGACATGCTGAAATCAGTAGAATTAAGGTCAATGTGACATACTGGGCAGTACCTTACAGGTAAGGAGAAGTGTAACCTAACTGCTGACTTAAACTATAGCAGACAGTGCAGTTTTCCTTTAAAAGTTGAAACCTTGGTATGGCAGGGATAACTAAACATGGACAATAAAGGACAGGTGATGAGCTATGGTGGTAGCAGGAATTAGAGGGTTTAGAAATGACATTAAGAGCAAAGAAAGAATATAGAAGGTAATCCTGAGGCAGTGTATAGCTGGGATGCATTATCATTCATTCAGAAAGAGTGACTGTGAGGAAATGAATACGGAATGACTGAGATATTTGACATATTACAAGTATTGACTTGTCTTGCATAATACCACAGAGGGATGGGTTATTGCTTAGTTTGCCTGCCTCATATTCTCTTGGTTTTTCAAGGCAAATACTACCTATTTCAAACTAGACAAACCATAATGCAGCACCTACGTTATCTCAAAATGATGAGCATGATTATTGCAAGGTAATCCAACTGGTCTATCCTAAAAGTACACTCAGTTCAGGTGGGTCCATTTCTGTGCTGCCAAAATTGAATGCAGAACATTCATAAGTAACGCCAAAACATTTTATTGTAAGAAAATGCAAATAGTATTCTAGAGCAACTCAAAACTTGTTTTTGGTTGAGATTAATGACTTGGCTGGCAATTTCATTACAACAATCCACTTAGGTATTGATGATGAAAGCCTTTATATAACAGATTCATGCTCTATTGCTAACTTTTTTGTCCATTTTAAAAATGTACAGCCAAGGAACCCACAAACTCAATTTACTATACATATAATCCTCCTCCCCATACCCTAAATACTATTCTCCATCCTTTTTTATTGGGTTACCATTCAAGATATAAAGCAGTGGTTAAAAAACATTCCAAACCACTGCTGTGCTCACTGTGTTTTGTTCTTATATCATAATTCTAAGCAAGGCACATCAAATCAACCTAGTTGATACTGTCCTGTTTCTTTTTCACTCCATTAACTAAACACTCAGAAAGGGTCTTTTTTCACAACTGATCATATAATTCAATAGTTGTAGATGCCTGAGCAAAATCCAGAACAGCTTTTTAGGAAAAATATAAATGCTGTACATAAACTGTACCCTTATTCTTCACTAAAAACAAGCTTCTAAAGTAGGATTGGGAGAGTTATATGCTCCATTTTTATTGACTTAACTAAGGCCTTCTGCTTTAATGACTGTAGATAGTTAATCTTATAAAAGCAACATGATGACCTCAACCATTCATCTTTCCAGTGGATTAAAAACTACCATTGAAACCCCTACATTTAAGTTAGAGTTAGGGACACTCTTGAACTCTGCAGATTGGAAACATTATCCCCAAAGGCTTTGTATTGTGACCACTTCTGTTTACTTCTTTCATAAGTGCTTTCAGTATCTCTGACTCAAACATCCCTGCTGTATGGTATGCCAATTAAATGGAACTCTGGTAGCAGACCAGTCTTTGTCAATGTTAATGATGACATGTCTTCTTATTGGTGAATATTAATAAATAGTTTAATTCCCTATGCCTTACACTTTATGTATTTAAAGGAAAATGAACCTAGACAATAGGCCAATCTTTTGGCAACAATTGTTTTTTGTTTGTCTTTTCCCAGTTAGGGCTCACCACAGATGAACACTGGTCTGCTAATGATTGGCAGTAGATTCTATATGGTGCCGAGCTGCCAGCCCGACACCCAACCTTCAGCGAAGGCACGCCCATTCACACATGTCTTTCAGAGGCCACTCAACTGCAGGGAGGACATGCAGACTCCACACAGAAGGCACTCCAGCCGAGAATCGAACAGGATAATCTCTTGCTGTGAGGCAACGATGCTACCACTGTACCACCATGACTAATCTTCAATAATGATAACATATCTTCTTATTTGATGAATATTAATAACATGTTTAGTTTCCTAGATCTTACTTTATTTAAATAAAATTGAAGCTGTGTTGTTACCCCGAAATGTCTCCCATATTTGTAAAAGTTGGACTGCAGATTCACAGCAAGATGGTTGTTTAAGTATATTTTTATACAATTTTGTCTTGAAATGTTATATTATAGACATTTCAGTAAAGTTCTGTTCAACACACATTATCGTATATTATACAGTGTACCACAGGCATTATTTAAAAATCTTCATACAATTAAAATATAGTTTGAGATATTCATCCTTATCATTCAAAATTTGAACAATCCCACTCCCATCCCCCTTTTCTCCCTTAAGAAATACCATCCATAACTACAACTTCCAGTTAACTCTTTAGTGTTCAAAACTGCATTCTTATACTATAATTTAGCCTTACTTTTTGCTGCTCACCCATAACACTCTGTTTTTCTGCTGTCTTCAGGATCACAATAAAAACGAGTGTACACTTTTCTGTTATTTGTTCTTATTTTTCCCCTCCTCCATTCAAGAGCACCCTTCTATCCTGTTGCTGTTAATCTTCTTACCCATATGCCTAAAATGATATTTGAGTTCTCTCAGATTCCTTCCATCCATGTTCTGCACCCTCTGTCCAAAAGTGACAAAATTGTCAAGTGATGAACTTGTTTACCAAATATCTTTTCCCACTCTTCAACTGGTCTCTGAAATTCTGAAAAAATGAAGACTGATTCTACTATTCCATATATATCCAACACTGTCATTCCTCCACCTGCCATTCCTGTAAAATCTGCATTGGTGTCCTAAATCATTTATGAAGCCACTGCATATATTGGTTCCAAGTTATTACCACTGCTTTCAGACTTGCTATTTTTTGTAAGCATTCATTCCATACAGATTCAGAGAGCACAACCATCTCTTTTTCTGTCATTATTAGTCTCAGTTTCTTCATTTCCTCTTTGCGTTTATCTCTGTTTAACTCTGATTAAAGTTTTCCATATTTATGTGTTTTGAGGTGTTCCTTTCCCCATCTGATTTATTCCTTTGCTCTCCTCTGCCATCCTCCCAACACTTGATTCATTTTTTTCTTAACCGTAGTATAATTGCTATCCTTAACTGTTCACAATGAAGCCCTTCACCATTCCATATGCCATACCTGTCTGTAATATGCTGCCACTCTAAGAGATTCCCAATGTTCGAAATAGGCCTTTTACAAAATTGCTTCCTCATTATTGTCATCCCTTTCAGTATACTGTTTTACCCTGAACTGTAATTTCCAGGCATTCCCACAAATCTATATGGAGCAAGCTTGTCAAGGTTCATAATTTCCTATAATTTACTTAGCATACATATATAAATTTTTTGGAAATTCATTGTTGAGACATCCTTGGCTTTCCTTCTCATCCTTGCCCAATGCATTACTATGAAAACATAATGTTGTAGTCTGTGCTACCAGGTAAAGGTGAAAATCCAGCATTCCCCATCCTCCACATGTTCTGGATAGACTTCATGTCACTATTTCTCTCTCTCTCTCACTGTATGATTTTATTGTAATACACCTGTACTTTCTTTATCCATTTCTGATATTTTCCCAAAGGAAGCAGATGCCTGAGTACATATAACACCCTAGGGAGGATCATTATTTGACTAAAATCTATTTTTCCTATTAGCATACAAACTTTGTTAGACCACCTGCTTATCAGTGTCTTGATCTGCTGTAAAAGGTATTTAACATCAGAACACTGTTGTAGCACTAGAAGTTATTTGGTTTATATGTGTGCATGTTTATCCACAATACTTTCAAAGCCTTGGGTACCTTCCACATGGCCTAACTGCCATGGAAATGAATAAAGCCACATAAAAAGCAATTTGAGCACCAGAGTTTTCTTACCACCAAAATGAACTTTCTGCAGGCTTCATGGAACTGACATTTGGCTAGCAATTCTTTAAGCCTAGTACCCTGCAAAGGAAAACCTTCCACAAATTTATTTTTTCATAGTAAAATTTATGTTTTTATAAGAATATATTATTTACCCTAGGAAACTTATTTGCAGGGGAGATTTATAATGTGAATGCTTTTGTGAAAATATTATGCAAAAATTTGTTTTTGTACTGTTTTTTTGAGCATACTTTGTAGAATGTGTATGTTAGGGTTGATTATTGAGCTCTTGGGGACTGTCATTTATTTTGTACCTCAAAATCTTAAATTTTTTTTTTTTTTTCCTCATGTGGTTTACTGACTCTCTCAGGCTTTGACATCTGACTTTCAGGCTTCTGTATTGGTTGAACCATGTAAAAGTTACCTGTCTCCCTTCCTCTATCTGCTAGAAGCAAAAAACTGTCAGGGAGTCATTGTGTGTCTGGTAGGGTCCATCATTGTCTCGGTGTGTAACTCTCCTGTGGCCAGACATGATTTTTTGGAATGCTCATCAATGTCTTAAGATCCTTCTGGTTTAGCCCCTTGAGAAGTCACAAAGGACCAGGAGTTAGATATATTCTCTAAGGCTATTGGATTGTCCTCACCAGGAAAGGAAGAATAATTCTTGTTGGTCCTGAGGAAAGAAGTGGGTGAGGGTCTTTTGCATAGCCAAGCTAGGATGGCTGATCCTTAAGATTTTACTATGGGTCAGTCTTTTTCTAGGGAGTCTCCCAGGGAAAAGATGAGAAAATTTTAAGAATGTTGTTTCTCGTCTTTTTATTACTATGGGTAGAGAAGATTTGCTTGGATTTGCTAAGGAACTGATTTTTTGTTTTGAATGTCTCAAATTCTGTTTCTTTATTTACTTCATTTAGAAAAAGAAAAAGAGTTCCACTCTCATTCTGCCACTAGTTCTCATTTAGAAGAAGGAGAGGTGTTTTTTTTTCTTTTCTTCTTTGACTTCTCTACAAGCTGAAAATTCTGATTCTGAGGAAAAAATTACTTCAGATTTCCCTCCAAAAGAAATATTTTGACACTTTAGTCAAAATGGAAGATTCGCTTCAGTAGGAACGGAATAAAGTCCCTATTTCCCAGCAAAGGTATTGTGATTTGTTGCAGTTTGTCTGATGGTTACCTCCTACTCCTAAAAAGTCTGGTAGGTGAAGCCACTCTGATGGCATACAGGGATAAAGCCCTAACTATGGCGCAGTAGATATGGGTTTGGTTAGGAGATCAGGCAGGAAATCAGACAGCTGCAGGGAGGGATGGGCATGTCCATCCTGAGAAAAGAATACTCAATGATGATGATCTCTAAGGAGAGGCATAGTCCAAAGAGGAGAGTTGCCCTCAGACACAACCAGAGAATATAGTGGATGGGGGAAAGGTAAAAAGGGGGGTAGAGCATATAAAAATACCTGATGGAAGTACAAACTATTCAGCCCCAAGGACACCTTTCAGATCCAAGACCAGTCGTAGGAACAACAGAGCAAGCCTGAGGGGTTAGGAGGATGCTGGTAGACCTGGCATGATCATGGGACATTAGGAATCTATCTGGTTTCAATGAGGTCAGAGGGGATCAAAACAAATAAAAAAAGTCTGATAGTTATACAAAAGCACCTCATACTCATAAATATCTGTTTTCGTATCCTAAAACAAACCCTGCAGTTATTTCATTGTCTAAAACATCCGCTGCTAAACAAATTGCTAATGCTGTCCTTATTCCCTCTGACAAGGGTGAGAAAGATTTTGATAAATTCGGAAATAACACTTATTCTTCTGCTGTCTTAGCATTCAGAATTTTAACTGGCAGGCTCACATGTTAAATTTTTTATATGTTAATGTGTTCGTAGGTAGTTTTTAGATTATTCATCCATGAGGATCTTTACAAACCTAGCCAAGCATTCCCATGAAGTTTTTAGCCCTTGTAATTTAAGTACAAATAATCCAGAGCCAGACAGAAAATGTGCATGCTGCCCCTGTCTATAACGAACAAGGGTGCTAAACCAGAGTGAAGTTGCACTGTGTTATCCATTCGTCCAGATTACATTTGAACAGAGTAAGGGATGTACTTTGCTTTATGTGGTGGGGAAGACAATTCCAAAGAAGTGGTATTCTGTGTGATACATAGCTATCCCTCCAGCAGGTTCTATTAATCTTGAAAAGAGATTAGGATATCTTGAGTGGGTGTTTATTCCACCACTGGGCTTGCAGATGTGCAGTAAATCAGAGGGGATAGAGTCTGTTGAGGCTATGTACATGAGACAGAGATGGCTCCTTAGTAGCCTGTATGATATTGAGGAGGGGCAAGGCTTCAAGAGGGTCAGTGCAGTTTTTATGATTTAGGCCCTTGATTTTCTTGGTGAGAAAATGTTGTGGTCATTCAAGTTGTGTTAAGTGTTTGGATAAGTACTTACTAAAGGGGGCATTATACTCAATGATTGGCTTAATAAGTGCCAAGTACAATGAAATGATTTCATCCCTGAACACAGACACCATACATCTACTAATAATATGTGCAATGAAAAAGGAACTTCTTACAATAGTGGACACATGATGATCAAAGAACAACTTGTTGTCCATATACATTCCAGGTGTCTAACTACTGAATCAGTTTCATGGGATGTGAGAGCTACAAGTGACCTCATGCTTGCCAAAGGAGACTATAATAAATTTCTTGGTATTTAGATTCAGTCCACAGTTATGACACCAGCTTTTTGTTTGGGAAAAGCGCTCTTGGATGATCTTGGTATCACGTGGAGAGTTTATAATAGAACCAAGTTCCTGGTCATCTGCAAACTTGTCAGCCACAAACCCTTTACATTAGCTTTGACCTCCAAGAAGTAAATGCCAAAGAGGAGTGGCCCAAAGACTGAACTCTTGGGAACACCACTAGTGTCAGGACTTTTTTTGGAGGTAGATCTGTGCATCTTAATTTTATGTGTTCTATTTATGAGTAAATTTGCTGTCTAGTGAGTTACATAGGAATTAACATTTAGCCAGGACAGATTATCAACAATAACAGTGTGAAAATGCACTGAACACCTTTGCATGGTCTAGATATGTTGTGTGCACTAATTTTCCCCTTCGCCATTGCTTCAGTAACCTTCTTGAAGAAGTCAACAAGGTTAATTGGGCAAGATCTACTATTGACAAAACAAAACTGGCTTGGTCAAGAGTTTGTAGGCTACCTATGTCCTTATTTCTCAAGTCACTCAAGCCTAGAGTGCTTTTCTGTATACGTCTTGTTAATGCCCTTAGCTCCTTATGGCGTTGACTTTTTTTGAGTATGGATTCTTAACTAAGTGACTTACCAACTAATAAGAGGCAGTCTTAGAAATGGCAAAGTTTAATTAACAAAATTACATAAAGGTTGTTAATCTAGGATGTCTTGCAAGTAGAGAAATTATTTATGCTGTGCCACTTATTATTCATATTTTCATATTTATGCTCACCTTTTCATAACTGAGAGACCTGCATGCTATTGAGTGGTTTGATGTAAAATGTCAGGATGGTTGCTGGGAATATTCATTGTCAATGCCCACTTATATTGCAAGTTGTTTGTTAGTAATTATGAAAATAAACAATATTTCCATATGTACTTAATACTTTAAAAAAGTGACTCGCAGACCTTTGCATGGCATCAGATGAAACCTTAGATATTGTTGATGAAAGCTGTCATTAATATTTGCACTGTAATATGCACTTCTTGAGAGATATTCAGTGTTATTTATATTGCTAATTATACAACTAAGTATATTCATATTTCTGTAAAATAAGCTTATAGTCAGAGACGAATATGAAAGTATAGTAAAAATATATTTCTGGTTTGTGTGCATTATAATATAATATAGCATTCATTGAAAAACATTTCCTACTGATAACATTACTATATGTACAGTTTTAATAGCGTTTATTGTTCATAAAACATTAACATTTGTTTGTCTTATGCTTTTTAAGATAATTTTTTCATACAAATGCGCTGGAATATAAGAATGGGTGTAATCTGCTAAAAGTGTGATATTCTTCTAGCAATAGGTATTAATAACTTAATTCCATAATGATCCTCTCCATAGTCTTAAAGACAGGGTTGGTCAGACTTATGGGTCTGTAATTATCCGAGCAATTGGTACTCCACCTTTGTGCAGGGGATGACTCCTTTCATCTGGCATAAAGCCTGAAAAGCTTCTGTAAAGCATAGAGTCCCTGCATGTTAAGCCAAACACCAGTCTAGGAGGGAACTTCAACTGTCCCTCCATCAACTGGTAGACATATGCATCCCCTAACATGTATGCTTATATATTTCCAGCCCATAAGAAGCAGTGTTCTTGGCTTTGGAAAGTGTTTTTTTAGTACTTTTTCTTGGGAGACTGGGGGGAAGGGCCTAGATGTGAGGATGAGATCAAGAAATGTAATGGGAGAGAGGTAGTGAAGTTTGAGCTAACTTTATCTGCTGGTAATCTGGCTATATCCTCAGGGACTAAGTATGTGATATCATTTACTATTAGTTGTTTGCAGTGCTGGGCAATGTTTCTGAGTCTGTTAACATTTTTTTGTTTGTTTGTTTTTTTTTTTATTGAGTGGCTATTTTTACTTCATATCTAGCTTTGATCAAAGTGGAATTCCTTGTTAAGTTTAGCAAGAGTATTTTTGACATCTTGATAGTTAAATTTATTATTGCATTTAATGCTTTTTATTTATTTATTTATTTTTTTATAGGTCATGGTAATATTTGGATTCCACCACAGGTGTTTATTTCTAAATTTGGCATTGTATTTGTTTCTGAGGGAGACAGATGCAGATATACAGCTATTCATATGTGCACAAAATTTGGTAGTAAAGGATTCTGCATATGCAGTGAGGTCATCAGGTTGGAGGAGGGTGTTGAATTTAGCTAGGTCATCTCAGTTTTCGTAAGTTAACCTTCATATAATCTCTGACTACTGAGGTATATGAGGATGATAGTCTTATGGTAAATGTGACTGATTCATAGTCTGATTTGACGAGGGAGAGAGGGTGCTAAAATTTGTGGGGAACAGAGCTGTCTCATAATGGTGAGGACCAATTTCAGTATTTTGCCTTCCCAGTTGGGGTATGGACTAACTGATCCAGAAATCTTGTATTTATGAAGTTGATAATCTCTGGGCATACATGTTAGGGGATGTATAAGTCTCCCAGTTGATGTAGGGGTAGCTGAAGTTCCCTCAGAGAATGCTGTTTGGTCTAATATTTAGGGATTCCATACAAGATGGGTAGGAGGTATGGGCCAAAGTGAACATTGAGGGGGTGGATCCTATAGTCAACTATAATATGATAAGGGATTTTCTTAATGGTAAGGTGGACAGGGAGTTCCAAGTGGTTAACATAGCTAATGAGTCTAAAGGTGATATTTTGTTTTATGACTCTAGAGACATTGCCGCCTTTTGTGCCCTCATCTTTTGCTGTAGACTTGAATGCATGGTAGGTGTTAAAACCCTTCATTGATTGGGTGCTCTCATAGGTTCATAGGTTCATGGGTAAGTACTAGGCTAGCTCCCCCTGACAGACATTTTAAGCCTAGTCAGTTTCCCTTTATGTTCTCAAAATAACCTACCCCATTTTGTTATAGTCTGTCCTTATCCATTCCTCAGCCAATAATTATATATTACCACTGATGAAAAGAACTGGGATCATACCATAGGTAATTTGAGGGGACACATGCATGGAATAAAGCATTTAGGAGCTACATCTGTCCATTAGTAGTAAAGGGGCAGTGCTGGGGTAAATCTTCTGTTTCCCATCCATATATGTAAGTTGCACTTGAAAATAGACAGGGGTGAGCTTTGTTTTATGTGGATGGGTAGTTTATTCCATAGCAGTGGTATCCTCTGTAAAATATACAAACCATTCTGTTGATGTGGAGAAGAGGTTTAGATCCCTAGACCAAGTACTTCTGATGTCATTTTGACTTACTTATGTGCAGTAAATCCATCAGTACTGGCTCAGAGGATGCCTTGTATGCCAGACACAGGTCACCTCTTAGCAGTCCATAGAATACCGAGTATAGTGACAGGGCTTTAAGTCAGTCCATGTAGGGCATGTTGTTTAGACCTTGTATCCTTTTAGAAAGGTGTATCTGTGGGTGTTCCCATTGTTGTTTTTTAAATTGTTCTTAATGGCCTTGAAACATGTTTCTGAGAAGATACGCATATTGATGCATTCCAGGATAAACAGTGCCTGTAGCTAGTGAAGACTTTTTTTTACAGAATTTCCTGGCATTAAGCAGTAATACCTTTATGTTATTTGGATTTTGTTATATTAAATTGGAAGTTTTTGAAGGCTGAAATTGCCTAAAAATAAGGCACTGTGGGGGTGACATGGTTTTAGAAAGTATACAAAAGCTTTGCAGAGATAGGTGTAGGCCATCCCTGGCAAAACAATTAAGACTGTTTACCATCTCCCCCTAGGTTGATATATTTGGAGCACCTCTGAATGATACCAGAAACTAAGCCAATTGTTAAAATCAATAACCTTTTGTTTGTATTGCAGCATCATTCTAGGTGATGTCAAAATGCTGCTCAAGGCTAGATTCATCATACCTGCCTCAGTCATATATGCTAAAAACTCCATCGCATCTCTCTTCATATAGTCCAGGGAGGTATGTCTCAAGTTGTTTACTCCCATGGGTAGTATGACTATGTCATATGTAGTGCAGGGACCTGAGTGCATGCATGATGTTGCAAATGCTGGTACTGGATAGACAGCTAACTGTGACCCTCTCCTTACTCACTCTGATGAGGGAGTGCATCAGTATGTCTCATTGAGGAGTCACGTATTATTAGGATTTTATTTATTTATTTATTTATTTCGACATTTGTTAACCGGGTTGGTCCAACTGAGCAAGGAGCCCATTTTCAGTGGACACTCGAGGAGAAAAGCTCCAGTACAATACAATACATTGTGATCAAAATACAAGCAAAGCAGTTGACATAAAGCCAAAATTACTAAAATTACTAAAGTTATACACAATAGTGTTACATATCATCAAAATATTGAGACATACATATTTACATAGATTCAGGTAGCAATAGAACATAAGGTGTTTTAAGGTTTGAGTTGACACAAACTAAATAATGCAGAGATTACTAAAATTATATACAGTCTTATTACATATCATGTAATGGGTCCCTATGAGTTGATCGACAACTCAAAACATCGACAGTGACTTCACCGACAAGTGAAATCACCGACATCGCAAAACACGGACGTTTACCAGGTAACGGATGCAAAGTCGCTACTCATGCCTACCATGGTTTAGTAAGTGTGGCAGTGTCATGCAACCATGGTAGGCATGAGTAGCGACTTTGCATCCGTTACCTGGTAAACATCCGTGTTTTGCGATGTTGGTGATTTCACTTGTCGGTGAAGTCACTGTCGATGTTTTGAGTTGTCGATCAACTCATAGTGACCCCATGTAATATATCATATTGAAACATACATATATACATAGACTGTAGTAGCAAATGAGCATCGGGTATATTAAGGTTCTGGTTAACTCTCATTAGAGTGAAGAAGGTGTTTTAAGGTTTGAGTTGACACAAACTAAATAATGCAGAGATTACTAAAATTATATACAATCTTGTTATATATCATGTAACATATCATATCGAAACATACATATATACATAGACTGTAGTAGCAAATGAGCATCGGGTATATTAAGGTTTTGGTTAACTCTCATTAGAGTGTAGAGTCAAGATAGTTAGAGCTGAGACAAGAAGAAGAAATTAGAATAAGGAAAGGAAGGAGGGAGGGTTTATGTAGGGTCCTGGCAGGGCAGTTCCATGAGTATGATAGTGTGTTTTTTAGCAGTTTTTTGAATTGATTAATATGAGAGATGTTTCTGATATTAGAAGGGAGTTTGTTCCAGGCTTGGGACACTGAGTATTTGTATAAGAGTTTACCAATATATTTATTGGGTTTGTAAATATCCAGGAGATGCTGGCCTAAGATTCCGAGTGAACAGTTTGGGGTGCAGTAGAGTACTATAGTTGTTAGAGAGATGCAGGCAGTAGGTTTGTTGAGTATGGAGTGTGTTATTTGCAGCTGTGAGAGGAGAACTTGTTTGTGGAATTCTGGCAGTTGCAGATCCTTTAGTGCAAGACAGTGGTGACATCTGTAGGGTTGGTTTGTAGCAAATCTAGCAATTTTATTATAAGTTTGTTCAAGCTTGGTAATAAGTGTGGACTGGAGGTTTGTTAGAATTGGAGCAGCAAAGAGTAGGTAGGGTGTGAGGAATGCCTGAGCCAGAGATAGTTCAGAGCCAGATGTAAGGAATTTTCTGTTCCTATACAGTAGTCCTAATTTTTTATGTGTTTTTGATACATTGTTGAATATGCAGGTCAAATTTTAGTTGATCATCAATAATGACGCCAAGAAGCTTAGTGCAAGATCCTGCTTTGATGATGCTATTGTTGGGTGATGAAATGGTAAAGGTAGATGTGTGAAGGGAGAGAGATTCTGGTAGAAAGAGAAGGAGTTTTGTTTTGTTAGGATTCAAGATGAGCTGGTTATCTGTAAGCCATCATTCAACAGAGAGAAAAGAGTTTTGGGTAAGTGTGTGGAGATGACAGATGTTGTCAGAGAAGGAGATAAGTGTAGAGTCAGCAGCATACTGTATAAGAGAAGAGTAGCTACAGGCAGTGTGGAGATTATTAGTAAAGATATTGAATAGAAGGGGGCCCAGAATGGTCCATTGGGGGACACTAATTTGGATAGGAAGGAAGGAGGAACAGGAGGAGTGCTATCTGACAGACTGTAGTCTGTTAGTAAGGCAGTTTACAGTGAGATATTCTATCAAACGCTTTTGAGAGGTCTAGGAATAAACAAGAGACTAGTTGATTGTTATTTCTGGCTTCAGCTACAGTATGTGTAAAAGTGCTGTGGTTTGGCTGAAAGCAATGCTGGGTAGAAGTCACGAGTTTTTCTTGAATTAAGAATTGGGAACGGTGAGTGTGTACAAATTTTTCAAGGATTTTTGAAAGTGGGAAGAAAATGGCTCTGAGTCTAAAATTTGAAGAGTCAGTAGAGTTACCTCCTTTGTGCAGAGGTATTGTATAGAATGATTTCCAGATGTCAGGGACTATGAGTTATTGGACTGATGTATTTATTTGTATAAAAACAGGGTAGGCTATATATTCAGCAGTGAGCTTGATAAGGAGGGGAAGCAATTTATCAGTAGAGAGAGAGCATGGTTTAAGTTTTTGCAGGAGTGATTTAAAGTATGCGGTGGGGATGGGTTTTAGTGAGATGGCGATTTTATTGGTATGAGTAAGAGAAGAGGTAGGAGGGTTGGTGTTTGGGTCTGTGAGTGTTAGTTTGCGGACAGAGTCGATAAAGTAACTGTTAAGAAGTGTGGCTGTTTCTTGTGTTGTGTTATTTGGGTAGGGGTTAGGGGTAGTAGGACTACCTGGATGAAGAATTTTGTTTATAGTGCTCCAGAATTTTCTGGGATTAGAATTGTTTCTTGTCATTATTAATTTGTTTTTTGGTATGATTTCTGAGTTCTTTGTAATTTTGAAGGTGTGTGGGGGTTGGTTTTTAACCAGACTTTCCAGGCACTATCGCTTTTATGCATTTTTCTCAGGGGTGCAAGGGAGATAAGAAATATTTGACTGAATTTTAGTACTGTGTCATTAAAGGGAAGATATTGGATGAAGGACCAGTTGATGGATGAAAGTCTATTGAATGTAATAGCATTAAAATTGTAGAGTTTGCAGCAGTCTTTGTATAAGTGCTACTTGTACAGTTGGAGGGAGTATCTTTGGATGCGGGTGAGCTGATGGTTATTTATTGCATCAGATAGAGTACAGGGATTCTGATAGATGTTAGGGTCAGTAGTGAGGATCCAGTTTAGGAGAGAGCCTGTATTTGTGTTCATCTTTATGTAAGTGGGGTTGAGATCAGTTGACTGAAGTTGTGAAGATTTATGCTAAGGTTGGGTGAGTCTATAGATAGTTTATTCCAGTTTATATTTGCATCACTGAGGATGGAAGTTTCATAGGGGAATGTTGAGTGATAGTCATGACAGTAAGTTTTCAAGGATGGGGATGTTATTACCTGGCGGGACATAAATCAAAGAGATAGCAAATCTTTTATGAGTGTTGACTGTTAGTAGTTCAGCAGGATAAAAATTTGGGAAAGAAGTTGTCACGAAAGGAGATACTGCCATCCCCACTGTCTGGAATTTTGTAAATAATTATATGTCATTTGTGAATATCAACATGATTCATATGCTTGTGTTACAGATGTATTAGAATTTTATTTCATATTGTATAGTGCTGAAGAGATATTTTGTACAGTGCTGAGCTTAAAAAATGCAACTACAGTGTATCCTACTGGAAAGGAGCAGAGATGTATATGCACTATTGTAACTGTTTAGATGTATATATTTAATGGAAACTGGAACACAGCAGGTTCAATTAAAAAAGTCAGAAAAAATAGTTGAAATTAATTTACTTTATAGATGGGCCATAAAAAGGTGTTATCTTCGAGTTTTATTGCAGTGACAGGCACAACATCTAGAACTACAAGTTTTTTGTGTTGTCTTGGAAGTGTTTATTATTTTATGACTTCCAGGATCTGAAAACATCTGAGGTCTATGTGTTTTTACAAATAGATGCTAAATGCTACAGCTGCATCAGTTGGGGTTGTTTGTGAGCCTGGGAACTGAAATCAGATGACAGAAGATGATGCCACTCTGCAAGTATCCCAGCAGTAATATTTGGGATATTAATTTAAGAACTGTCTGAGACAGCGAGAGAGAGAGAGAGACTGTGTATTCTGAATTTTGTATTTGTCTTCGATCTGACAGTATCAGCTGAGAAAACCCACTCACCACATCTGCACTTGCCTTGATGTAAATAAGTTAACTAGGGTAAAGTAATTTCTTTTAGATTCAATAAGGAATATAGCAAGAATTAGTTTAGATGTTTTCTGTATTTATTTGAGACTGTCCTGCAATGTTGTTTTAAATATTTCCCGTAATTTTGAACTCTGATGTCACTGTGAATACATATTTAGTATTTTCCTGTTCTTTTATTTATTATTAAATATATTTAAACTATTCAATTGTGGCTGGTCTGTCTAGAGATATTTAAGCTCTTACAGTACTTGAGTATCTATTTGATGACACTGTGCAGGCCACTCCTAACAGCCTTGCTCTTGGTCAAACTACCATTTAGATTAAGAGCAACATTACACAGTAAGATTGGACACCCTTAGCTAAGTAGTGACTGGTGGCAGTGAAAACTACCTTATAGTCTGGGCAGTTGGGGACATGGCTATTAAACCTGTGCCAGCCTTTCCCTGGTGTATGTGTGTGTGTGTGTGTGTGTGTGTGTGTGTGTGTGTGTGTGTGTGTGTGTGTGTAAATCAAATTTCAAAGAGTGTGCATGTCAGCTACTTGGGCAGTGACACAAAGCACTGGCTGGGCAGAGAGGGTGCTGGAGGTCTTGGCTTGGCCACTCAGCTGAGATCTCAACTCTATAACTGTGCCAGTGAGAGTCTTATTGGAGATCTGGAGAAAGAGGGAAACACCAGTGCCAGACTGAATGTGGTATCTGTGTGCTCTTAAGGGAAATTGCACTTTACTGTTGGTGTAGTTGTCATCCTGCCAGTGTGTACATCCCCCACTGTTTCCAGTGGTGATGATCAATGTCCTTGATTACTAAGCCAGTGCAGGGATGCCACAGATAGATAAGGGGGGTGTTAGATTGGTCAGAAGAAAGAATAGCAATCTCACCCCCTTATTTTGGGAATCTAGCGACCTGGTAGATGTTGTACCTGGGAGGTAGGATTTCATTATTTGAGTTATGAGATTTTAGTCAGGTTTCATATAGGGCTAAGATATGAGGAGCACTGTGGGATATCCAAGAGTGGAGTTCAGTGGTTTCATTAAGAATGCTTTGTATATTCATTGAGAAGATGGTTAAGTTTTTTGAGGTGGAGGAGGTCAAGTGGGTATGATGAGGTAAGATGGGAGGGGGAGCATTTAGGGGTGGAAGATGAGGCAAGGTGGGAGCTGGGTGAGATAGCATTGGAGGGAGGTTTGGGCTGGGTGGAGAGGTGGAGGGACCAGGGTTGGGGTGAATGTCTCCAGCAAGTTGAAGTGATTTTGTTAGTAGGCTCAGTTTTGGAGAATATCGATAGAAGGTGTAGAATTTAAGTTTAGGTTTTTGGGGTGGGAAATACAATAGTATTTTAATTTTTAGGAGATATCTATATGAGAAGTTATATAAGGAGGTAGAGACTGAATATGAGTGGGTAGTGTCATTATTGTTAAGTGAGTGGGTAAGTGTGGGAGTTGATTTTAGGTATGATAATTCAGTATGGTAAGATATTAGAAAGGTGAGAAGAAAAATTATGGGTGTTGTTAATTAGAAGTAAGGCATGGTAGCAAAATTGTAGGTATGGAAGTAAAGGAGTTGTAAAGAAAGGATTAATGATTAGGTGAGTTTATAAATTAGTAGTGAAATGTATGTAAGAGTAAGATGTAGGAGAGCAGAGGATGTTTTATAGAGTAATGTAAGTCAGGGAGGAGAAGAGAAGAAGAGTGGTTTAAGAAAGCAAGGGGTGGTGAGGGTAAAAGCTATGTAATTGGGAGATGAGGTGTACTGGTTGTTAAGTGGTAGGAGGACGAGTCAAGACAAGGTAGTTGGACTATAGATGTAGACTATGTGTGGGTGGGTGGGAATTGGGGGTAGAGTAGGGGAGTGGAGGGAGCCAAAGCAGACCGAGGAAGAACAGAGCAGGTTGGACATCTATCTAAAAGTGTCTATATTAGAACACCGAACGTTCAAAATTACGAGTGTTCTAATATTGACACATTTTCAGCGAACACTGAAAATATCGAAGAAACAGAAAACCAATTTTTTTCCTAGGGAAAGAATTTGGTTGTCCATTTCTGTTGCTTTGGTCTTTTCAGTGCTGTGGCAGAAAGTTACGGGTCAGGTTCAGGTAAGTGTGCGATTGTGTGGACGTAAGGGTAAGGGTGGGTTAGGTGAATTAGGGTTAGGGTGCAGGTCAGGTAAGTGTGCGATTGTGTGGATGTGAGGGTTAGGGCAGGGTAGGTGAGTTAGGGTTAGGGCGCGAGTGAGGTGACTGTGCAATAGTGACAGACCTTAGGGTTAGGGTTTGGGTTAAGGTAAGTGATAGTGGTGTATGTATAGTTTAGTGTAGGGTTAGGTGTAAGAGTTTGGGTGTATGTGTGTGGATTGCTGTTTGTTTGGTGTGCTTGTGTTGTGTGTATGTGTTTTGGAACAGCAAATTTTTTCCCTAGGAAAAAATATGCTGTTCTGAATGTTTGATGTTTTAAAATTTCGAGTCATGGGGTTCGATATTAGAACATTCGACATTTTGAATGTTCGGTGTTCTAATATAGGCCCATCTAAAAGGGGGTCATTGGGAACAATCAGTAAGTTGAAAAAAATGTATTTTAAAATCTATGCTTTTGTTTTTATCTTTTCTTTCTCAGGTTATAGCCAAATGATTTAGTAGGCAATACACTGTAGGGTTTAGATATAAATCAGTTCCTACTGGAATAAAACTAGTTTAAAGCAGAGAAAAAAGAAAACAGTTGAGTTCTAAAGGATAGCAAGGGTGAGAAGTAGCTGAGGAGAGGGGTTTAGAGTAAGCTGAAAGTGGACAAGACAGAGTAAAGAAGAGGAAAAAAGATGGAGGAAGTGAAAGAGCAAGAGGGCTTGGAACTGAAAAAAGGGGATATGGCTGCAAGAGGTAGGAATGGAGTGCTAGAAGCAGCTTAGGGATATACAGCAAGTGACCATGGGCTACAACCAGTCTAAAACTTAAGAGTTAATAAGAACACATACATTGCTGGGTGGAAAAGAAGGTAGTAGCAGAGCTTTTTTGTTGGAAGGATGCTCATTTCACTGATTGTGGCAAGCACTTTGTAGTTTGCATGGGTAGATAGGGTTGATTCCTGTCATACAATCTATAAAGAGGGAAAGAGAGGTAATAGGACATTAAAAGATATAAGGTACAAAAGGTTGTAGAGGAGAGGTTGGTAAAAAGAATTAGTAGGGAGTTTACAGTTACAATACCCTCTAAACAAGAAATGGCAGTGATTGGAACAGTAAACACTTTAGCTGGAAATGAAGAAGTAAAGGTGTAATCATTTCAGACATTTAAAGTATCTATAGTACTCAAGGAGTAGCATAATTGTATAAAAAGAAAAAAAAATGTGCATACAATTTCAGTACAGCAATCAGTATGTACTCAGTCGAGTGTGTAGATACAAAGCAATAGCAGCCTCTATTCCTCTTGTGATACAAGTAGGACACTATAGCAGTGCTCAAACAATGCTTTTTAACAGTTTTTATTGGTAGTCAAACCGTTGAGCTTAGTGGAGGTTTGCCTTATGGGTTTTCAAGTTTAAGCACTGAGAGCCTTGGACACGTTTCATGGAGTGCACTGCCTGAGTTGAGTATTTGTGAGGTTGCTGAGTGTACTTGTTTCTTATGATTACATTTACAGGGCCTATGTGACTTAGGTAGGTTAATTTTAAGAGTTTCAGCATATGTAGGTCTATGTGTTTGGTCAATATTGTGTGTGAAAGGTATAGTGTTAGTGACAACTTGTTTGCTATTTATAACAGCTTTACTTGAGAGTTTTGCCACCAATAACATTATATAACTACATTTCTCATACATTGTGTCAGTTTAAATAATAGGTTATTGTGAGTAAACATGATACAATTGCTAGATAATCTCAGGATGCCCGTTTCAACCAAGATGGCTACAGAAACATTTGGGAAGTGCAAGCCCATGGTTCCAGGTGCTTATTAATGTGGGCTGAAGGGAAACGTAGCACCTGTGATGTTTGGAGTTGATAACTGGAGGTGTTATCTGTCTTGTAGTAGAGACAGTGGTGGTCTCACCAGAGCTGTATACAGCTAGGAGTCCTAAGACTCTCTCCTAGCTCCTTCTCTCAGTGGATGCAAAGAGTGGCATTAATGTCAAGATGCTTCATGAGAAATAGTATTTACCCAGGTGATGATAGGTTAAGTTCACTTTATGTAGTCTTACACTGGTAGAAACCCTGATTGGAACCTACTTTAGCCAAACAATAGAAAGCTAGGCTACACAATGGCCCTGAAGAAGTTCTTACCAAAACAGTACCCACTACACTCAGTGAAGTTCCATACACACTGCCCATTCAGATATCAGCAGGAAATCAATGCCCCTCTAGTCCATGTCTCTCTGGAAGCAAAGCAGTAGCAATAATCCCAAGATGTGTCCTGAGAAGCAATTTTAAGGCTTTGCATTGATTGGTAATCACTAAAAAGGATAAGAAATAATGGCCTACTCTTTTTTTCTCCAGAAGTAAAACAAAGGCACTAATCTCAAGCCAATTCCTGAGAAGCATTTCCCAGGCTCTCCAGTGATTGGTTATCTAGTTCTCAATGTTACACATTTTAAAAGTGAAATGGGATAAAGGATTAACTCCTTACATCTGAGCGACACCTCTATGTGCATCTGCAGTTAACTACTACTGATGCCTCTAGGCATCAAATATTGCTTGTTCATATTGGTATCAATAATTCCAAAATCATGCTATGTACAAGGTTTTAAAATATTTCATCTTAAAGTTTACACAATAGCAAACTCAACTGCATTAATATTTGACCTCTGTCTAGTGCAGGTAAATAGATATTAACTGTTGTTTTTGTGATATTAATTTATATAGATATAATTTTCACATTTTTCTAAATAACTCAACAACCAAATAACACAGACAGAACTCATTAGCCTCATATGAAAGCCCTCAGTTAGATGAATAAAA
Source organism: Protopterus annectens (assembly GCF_019279795.1). Classification (NCBI taxonomy): domain Eukaryota; kingdom Metazoa; phylum Chordata; order Ceratodontiformes; family Protopteridae; genus Protopterus; species Protopterus annectens. The sequence goes on along the minus strand of NC_056731.1, from coordinate 1,330,973,258 downwards.
TGCTCCTGACAGTATGTGGGTAACTTGAGTGGTTGCTGAGATATTATAAGTTATTTACAATATATTACAAATGTAATAGTTACTGTGTTTACTGGAACAAATATAAAATTTGGCTTAAGACCTTGAACTTAAAAGAGCACTACCACTATAAAAACAGTCTGTGTTGAAGAGTTTGCCATTTATACTTCTTTCATAATCCTTATACTTCCAGAGATCATATCTCTCAACTGTACAGATTTTCACAGAACATCCAGATTGTTGCCTTATATTTTGTCTGTTTTTCATAAAATTGTGTTTTATGGCAAATTAGTGACAAATCATTAAAGATTAAAATTAGGAAAAAAGACAAACATTTCAGTTTCAGACTTCATGCCCTTTAGAAAAAATCATGCTAATGCAAAAACCTGTTATTCTACCAACTTTCTAACTTTGTAAGAGCAATATTTAAAAATTGCCCCTCTTTTTGGGCTTTTGTCCCACTTTTATTTATGGCTTTGTCTAGATTTCTTGCTCTAAGAGTTTGAGAGGTATGCCAGGGTTATAAACATTCGTTTGAAATGTGAGGACATAATATGATTATGTGAAAAAGCTTAGACTCCGCCCATTGGAAGATACAGGGCAAACTTCCTCAACTCTATTGGAGTGAATAAGTTAATACTCAGAATATTTCAGTGTACACTATGTGACTGGAATGGTATGAAAGAGAGGCTAACTCAATCTTTAACAGTCAAAGGGGTGGTCCTTTCCAGTTTGTTCTGTCACAGCCTAGTATGTGATTAGGAGGAGCTTTCAAGGCCAGAAATACATTAGGGGAAGGTGTCTCAAAAGATGAGTAGAAGACTCCAGTCCCAACAAATAAGGAAACTAATAGCTCTCTGTTCCTCTATCCACTTGTAGATAAATGTCATATTTAAGGTCTGTTACAGACTACCAACTATAAAGCTGATAATGAGAAAAATTCTCTCTATCACTCTATCCCTCCTTGGTTTCTACCATGAAAGACTGTCAAGCAACACATCTAACAACAAACCTCCTGCCACAGGTATAGAGTTTTAGCTATATTAAAAAAAACAATAGCAGAAAAACATATTCAAAGTCTGAACCCCCTGTAGTAGGTCTAAGAATAGATTTTTCCAGGATGTGAAAAACTTTTACATTTTACATCCACTTTTTGATGTATAAGAGAAAATATGTTTTGCAAAGATAGAACATACTCCATCCCTATATATCTTAAGCTATCATGTCCCATAAAAAGGGACATTGATTTCTTAGCCACTGAGGAGGCTCAAAATTGAATCAAAAAGTTTTTATTTTGCTCTGGTTTTCAAGTTATCTTGGAAGAGCTACAGACCTATTGAGCCCACTAAAATCTACACACACACACGCATATATATATATATATATATATATATATATATATATATATATATATATATTTGTTTTTTTAAAGGTAATCTGCAAGCAATGACCATTTATATTTGACTCTCCTGTAAATATAGCCATAGGCACCATCCATGCAAAGTTTAAAGAGCAATGGTTCCTAACAGGCAGGAAAAAACAAGGGGAGGTGGTAGAGATATCCCTATGCTTCCAAGAAAAAAGCTATTAATTAGTCTGAACCTCACATATACGCAAATGTTTGCCCCTCTGTACAGTCTTTCTGATATCTTCAGAAATGCCACTCATAGGGTGAAAGACCTGAGGGTCAAAAATAAAAAAAACATTGGTCCCACAATATCAAATGCCTTTTTCACCATGAAGTTAACAATAGGAACACATCATCTCCCATGAAAGCTAAGCTCTTAATGTTATTATGAAAAATCTGCATGCCCACTTTAAATTCAGTATGTTATTCTATATCAGAGATGGTATCACTCTTGCTGGTCTCATAGCAATAAGTGAGATTAAGAACAGATAAAGCTTATACAATAATATTAGCAGAAAGTACCTGCTTGCGCTTTGGTGTGGTAGAAACTATCCCCCGGATTCACGAATCCTGCATGTAAGACTTAATAAGTCTTACTCGGAGGCTGCAGTTGAACAGTCTGATGTCAGCGTGCCATGAATATGCATGAGGGCATGCTGACTCAACTGTAAGTCTTACACGGACCGTGTAAGAAAGCAGGGGGCGTGTCCGACTGCCAAGCAGTCTAAATGTCCATGCCCCTTTAAGTGATTGAAAAGTAAAAGCAAATACACAAGAGCAAGTCTGCTCAAATGTCCTTGCACCCAACACCACACTCCCTGATATTGTAAACCCCCATCACAGTTATAAAAAGTAAAAAGTTAATTTTATTTTTTTAAATACCCGAAATAGCTGCCCGTATTTGCGCGTGTGTGCATGGATGTGCCCATTGCTTAGCTAGAGTTAGCAATTCTGACATGGAAGAGCATAAGAAAGAATGTGTATGCAAATCACACCAAATAGCAATAGTGTAATGGTAGGGCGTTCGCACAAAGAAGAGGCGTTCACGGTTCAAGTCCCACCACTCCATTTCGTACTTATTTTTAAATCAGTATATGAAATAATACCAGACAAAAATATGTGTAAATAGTAGTAAAATGCAGTGAAATGGCCAATGTAACAGTGAACAAAATAAATATTTTAAATGATCCTGATATATATAATAATTGCCTGCAGCTAAGCAGCACTTCACCCAGCGCAATACAGTTGCCCGTAGCTTAATTACGGTTAACCCAGCGCAATAGAGGCGCCCATAGTGAAACAGTGCTTTAACTAGTGCAATGTGTTTGCGCGGACGTGCTCGCCGTGCCAACCAGGGCACCGTAGGGCACCGAGGAGCAACGTAGAGCAAAGTTGCTTAAATGCAGCCACACCCCCTAGCCTGACTAGACAGTTTGAAAATAAAATGAATGACTAGGATCGAACCCAGGACTCATCACAATCAAAGTACAGAACCACTAAGCCATGACAACTTAGGGGAAGCAGCCACTGTTAACAGACATATACTTACTAATGGTAGTTTAACCATTGCTAAGCAGGTCTCCAGTCAGCCAAGAATTAAAAAAAAAATGGCCAATCACAAAAAAGTGTGGGAAATGCGGCATATTTAAGCCCCATAGGCGGGAATACATACCATAACTGATTGTAGCTCACATCTGCAGTTAGAATGGCTGGTGTCGGAGAGGGAACATGCTTCCGAGTGCAACGTTGGGGCATCAAGGAGTCGAAATACATGGTTTGGCTCCTTGTCCACCATCATGAGTCAAGACTCCTGCAGGGCCAGTTCCAATGGACGGAGTACAAGGAAGAGGCTTAGAACCGGTTAGCTCATGACCTCACCAGTGCCACAGGCGTTCCAAAGACCGGTGAGCAGGTCCGTCACCACCATGCAGACCTGAAGAGACGGAAGCAGGACCACCTGAACCAATGGATACAGGAGGCCCGTCGGATGCAGAATGCCCCACAAATGAGTATGTAGCCATGGAATGCAGTATGTAAGAATTGATAATTGAGTATGTGTAATGGATAGGTATGCCTCAATATCCCTTCATTTACTTTACAGCTGCAGGTGACCGTGCTGCAAATCAGCAAGCCTATGCTGATAGGCTGCTAATGCTGCACCACCAGGCAGGTTAGTGATTATTCTGCATATATTGTTATATAAAATATGGGAGAGAGCATGAAAGAAAGTGTTGTAGTCCAATAATACAGCCATAAAATTGCCTGAATAAGTCCTCTGCATCTACTGTCAGATAAAAATGTCACAGAGGCAGAAATAGAGTGTAGTAACCCATTAACAAAGGTAACATATGTCTGGAATAATATCTCTGCAGGCACTGTCATATAAAATAAGTGAGTGAGCCTGAAAAAAGAGTGTACTAACCTATTAATAAAGGTATAATATGTCTTGAACATGTCTGCCATATGCACTGTTAAAACAAATAAAGGAGTGAGCTTGTGGAAAAGTGTGTACTGCCATTAATAAAGGTCTAAAACCCGGAGTGTGTCTGTGTCACAGAGTTTGAAATATTGTTGTACCCTTGCATTATACAAATAATACTGTTTGAAAATGTCCTGGCAACCCAGATTTGTGCAGTCCCATATAAAGTGAGTGATGGAAGTGCTAGTAGCTGTGAAGCATATATGCAGTCCGCAACAGTCAGTTACTGGCTGGCATGCATAAGTAAATCTGGCACACGTGTAGCATGCTATTTTTTCCCCAGAAATGTGAGTGTGTGTCAAGAAATGCAGGGTTCTTTACAAATCAAAGTGAAAATGTCATGTGAAAACATCCCAGATATGTAGATAAAGAAATATTTTTTTTTTTTTTTATTTATTTATCATTTGTTGACCGGGAAAGTCCAACTAGGTTCCACAGTTTCAAGTTTTCCAGTGGAGGCCAAGAGAAAATGCCCAGATGGCGGGGAGGGGAGGAAAGAACCCATGCGACAGGGGAGGAGAACATGCAAACCCAGAGGCACCCCAGCCGAGCCGAGACAACTGGTGACCTCTTCCTTGCTGAGAGGTGACAATAAAACCCACTGCACCACTGTGGCACCCAGTGCAATCAAGAAATATGTAGCAGTAACATCTGCATCCTGGACAGTTAGTATGTCAGATATAGGTCAGGCATATATTGAACTAGCCAAACCCATTACACAACCTAATGTTTGGTGGCAAGTGTAAAAATATGTGTAGGGGATATACACCTGCAGTCACTAGGAATGTAGTGTAGTCTAAAAGGTAATTATAAGATGTTAACCAAGGTTTTTCTCTACACCCTACTGTATGTGCATAAACCATGCAATTCCACACCTCAATGGGTATGTGTAATCTTAAATATTTGTTGGGACATATGTCCTATTGTTCAATAAATATTTGCATTCATGTTGATGCATGTGCCCTGTTTAAACACCACAATCATGGCGGCCTGTTTGTACCAAACATCCCTGCATGCTGTTGGAATATCCACTGTGGTTCAATATATGCATGTGTTATGCTTGCTGATCAACTGTTGGAACCTTAGTGTGTTGGGTTAATGGGAATATTACTGCATGCTGTTACAACTAATCTGGAATGCTGTTGTTTATGTTGTAATTAAACACACCTAATCACAGAATGTATGGGAAGGCCGGTCCCAGCGGACCCACCTGTCCCTCCTCAGCTGGCGAGTGCACCTGGCACCAGTAGGTCCGGTGCCCAGCTCGGGCTCCCCTCCTCCGTTGGTTCTCTGCCACATTCGAGTGGAAGCGCTGCAGGGGATGGGGCTCGTCCCCCCGTGCAAGCGTGGGCAGAGAAGGGCCACCTGTCACCCTTCGAAGGGTCCGGGTTGTGGTGCATAGGGAGATCCAGCATTCAGTCGCTGATTCCCTACGCCAGCCCGAGGCGAGAGTGGCTCTTGTCACAGGTGAGCCTGCCCGTCCTACGCAACCCCCAGCACAGCCACCATCAGGGCTGTGAAGGTGCAGTGGTGACTGCCCATGGGTGGGAATCTCAGTTCCACTGTTACCATCTGTGGGCTCATGGGCTTGCGATTTCCAAATATCCGACCCCGTCAATTGTGTTCACCCACCCCATCTGTCATACACTGCCCCTGTATGCATCTTGTCTGTCTTCTCTGTTTACCTCCCCAACCTACCTCCCTGGACATACCTACTTCCTTTACTTCACTTCCCACTCTCACCTGAAAAAAAAAAAAAAAAAAAAAAAGGGCAATCTGTACCCACAAAAAAATGATGCCCCATACATAGCTGCCCATTTCGCACACATGTCCATTGGACATGTAAACTGATAATTATAATTGGCAGTACAACATACTTTGTTGGCCTCACCCCTCTCCCAGTCATGGAAGGTTTCAAATATCACTCCAAATTTATTGCATATGCACAGCTGTTGCTGGTAAAGAAATGGGTAGCTATGGACCATCCCTACACCCATCCTGCACATCCTGAGCTTATTTACCTACTGTCTGTCCCTCTTTGTGCCCCCTTTTTCACCACTTTCCTATCTCCCCATTTTCTTTTCTTTAAAAGAAATTAGCACGGGGGTTAGCGGGAGTAAGCACTTGTAAGCAGTAGTAAGTGGGTTTAAGCGAGTGTGCACATGTGTGCGCTTAGCTAAGTGTCACTAAGCATCGCGCAAACCCGCGTAAACCCACTTACAACTGCTTAAAAGTGCCTTAGTCACTCTATGGCAGGGCCCTTGTTCTGCTCAGCAGCAAAAGAAAAAAACCTCTGCTAGTCTCGAACCCCAGACCATTGACACAATGGACTGCATGAATTACCACTAAGCCACAGCAGATATACAAATAACTGGGTTCTGAAATAAATATATCATGCATTACAATGAGGGAATGGAAATGGAAATCAGGAATGGTATAACACAAATCCTGTTATGTGGGTCTTTACCAGCAGTTGTTGTGGAATTACATGACATGCATGTGAAAGGAGAACCAGCCATCCTAGCAGGGAATAATGTTACAGTAGCACCTTACAAACACCACACAGTATCAGACCAGGATAAATACTGGCCACAGGAATACAGTGCAATAACCACATTTGTATGGCAGTTAATTGTGTAAGTTAGAAATAAAGTACATACTCCCATGTATCCTGTGTTAGCATTTGGAGGGGTGAGTACATGTCTACACTGAGAAGTGTGTACTGGAAGCAGCAACATTCAGGTTTGAGTACAACATGCATATAACTGGCTACGACCCTAGCTGCAGATAATAGACATATACCAACATTCTGACTGACACAATGGTGTCCAGACCAAACAAGCATGGGCCCCACCTTGGACAGCTGAAAGGGCTACACCTACCTAACCTAGCATTTTATAGCAGTGGGCTGCAATCACAGTGAGTAATGCAATCACCGCACAGCAGGCTGCATGCAGTTACTGAATGGTGTGCAGCAATTGGTGCAGAGGCTGTCACATGCACAAGTGCAGATACCTAGAAAAGCAGGCTGTACCTGTAGTCCACACATGCAATTCTATCATTGCAGGTGCTGGGAGAGAGAGAGAGAGAGAAAGAGAGAGAGAGACGGACACAGACGCAGACAGAGATAGTGACACAACAGAGAAAGAAACTGAGACATAAACTGAAATAGAGGGGGAAAACCCAAAACAAACAACCAAAAAAAAAACCTACAAAACCGTAACACACGGAGCAGAGAAATACAAAGGTAAGGTATGTAACTCACATGTATGTGTTGGCATGTAGTAGATGTTCCTGAAGAGTACTCTACACACTGCAAATCATCCATGTGTGGCAGCAGTATGTATCTATCTGTACTCGCACATGTGCATAGGGCAAGGGACATACTGCAACTGTTAGTGAAGGGTGGACAGATATCTGTCATTGAAGGTTGATATGTGCATATATCTATGTAGGTCATAGTGTGTGGCCTAGAAAACAGCATGCAGTGCTGATATATGCCATGTGGTGGTTAAATGCTGTGGGACTGATTTGTCAGATCTGCTGTGTTACAGCCAGTGAGGCCTGCTAATGCTGCATTGGCTGAGGACACCCACATGCATTCTGCACAACACTGTGCAATATAATCACATAACTGTACATTCCTCAACTGTTGCATAAGTGATATACCCACCACGAAAGGTGGACTGTACATGAGCCTATATGTACATCCATGTGTACAGTAATGGATGTGTACATGTATGTGTATAGATTTGCATATATATATATATATATATATATATATATATATATATATATATATATATATATATATATATACATATATATAAATATATATAGCCATATAGAGAGAGAGGGAGAGACAGAGTGACACGGGGTCATATGTACTGCAACAGGTGTGTGGTGACCAAGGCATGGACTGTAGACAAGTGCTGATACTGCAGTGCCATTCCTCCTTTCCAAAACACTGTACCCATTAACTACCAAATAGATAGAGATCTACCTAACAGTGAAGGTGTGATAGGGGAACATGGGACACAGGTGAACAGTAGCCTCCGCTTTGATGAAGACAGTGCCACACTACACCTGTAATCAGTCAGTGTGTTATGTGTCATGACAACAGGTGTGTCATCTCTAGAAATATAGGGCAGTGTTCTCCTCTAGCCATCACAATGCCCTGTGTGGTATGTACCTCACATGACAACTACACCATGTGAAAAGGCCACAGACATACCTCAAAAAGGGTAATACTGGCTGCAAACAGATGCCCTATGCAGACTGACTCACAAAACCACATCTACACTGTATTGCATATGGTCACACAGAGGTGACCTCTGCCGGACATACAGAGGTATGTCACTCCCATAGCTGGGTGACAACCACCATGGCAACATATCACAATCCCTCCTGGATACAGACTCTAGGGCCCTAAACCTTGTCAGCTCACTAAACAGCACATGCTGGAGGGATAGGTTCCCATCTCAGAGATATGCCATACACCGGAATAGACCACCTAGCAATAGCAAACAACTTCACACTAAGCTATCACACCTTTACAGACCTTGCACACATTCAGCGTTAGCAGTTGTCATAAATACCCCTGATGATTGTGTGGGAGATTGGTAATACACCCCAGGAAACACCTCTGTGATTCTGGTTGGCAGAGGCAAGTGAAATCAAAGTACATGTGTGTCAAAGGCCAGGGTAGCATATTGCTAGGCTGCTGTAGGCCCTAGGGCCAACAGCATATTACCTACCTATGACACTATGCACTCACACATGTACTCAATGCAATACCTGCTATGTGAGGTTGAATAAGTGTAACGCTGAATGTGTGCAAGGTCTGTAAAGGTGTGATAGCTTAGTGTGAAGTTGTATCTGACATGGTAGTGTCTATCCTAGCTGTGAGGACAGCAATTGATGTGTAATGTACTGTTAGGTAGACATAGTTGTACGGCATATGATGTGATGTAGTTCCTTGTTGATGAATGTGGTGTCTCATTGTAGGCTAAAGCAATACATGTATGCTTAGTGAGTGGTACTGCTGGTGAATCCAACTCTCATATGAACTGTAGTACTACCAGAAGCTGTAGGCCTAAACAGCACAGTATGGTGTGTGTTCACATTGCTTGAAAACACTGTCATCTGTGTTTTCTGTAGTCTGCACAGAGGACAAAACTCAGGCATAAGGGTGTGTAAGTAGTGGCACACAGTACTGTATGGTACACAGGTAATGCTCATCTGTGTTGGCATATAGTGGTGTGTTGCATGTTTGTCTGATGTGTGTGTGTAATCATGCCTGTACAATGGCTGCAATCATTTGTGTGTTACAGGGTATACGTGTGTATCCAGAAACATATATACTCTGTTACAGAAGTATGCCACCTATAGTAACAACTGTACACATCTGTTAGGCAGGGCTATGGCATCAATGACTAGGGTGGTTGACTGGTACTACTATACCTGTACTTTACATCCATTACAATGGATGACATCTCTGTTCGTGCATTGGTGTGATATACACCCCTGTCTTGAGGTTGTGCAATATGTCACAAACAGTGTGTCGGGTACTGTTGTATAGTGGTGTGATATATAGATTGTGCCAGGGACTGTTAGTTAGTTGTGGCCTGAGAACCACTAAATGATATTGAATGTGTGTAACATCTGACAGACAATAGGATGGTATATATGTCAGTAAAGTGATATCTGTGGTTAAAGGTGTAAAGTGTGCCACAGGACTCGCTCACACATATTGTTCATATCTTTTTCAGCCAGATGGCCCACCAACACAATCCATCATACACAGCGAATGAGGAAGAGGTGATACTACAAAGCCTATTGCATCAGTACACGATGCTGTTCTCCAGAAGCAGCCAGCACCAGCAGGAGCGGACTGCACTTTGGCAGGAACTTGTTCATCGGGTAAATGACATAGGCATGCATAACCGGACATATGAGCAGGTACGCCATCACTGCAGTGATTTAATTAGACATGTCCGGCGGCATGCATCTGATATCCAAAGACAACAGCATGCCACAGGTGGTGGGTGGCCATTCAGACCCCTCACCAGAATGGAGGAGCTGCTCCTAAGTGTGGTGGCTCCTGGACAACAGCAACATCAACCTCTGACATGTGTTGTTATAGAGGCTGGAGCCACCCAGCACGTCCATCTGGAACAAGCAGGTAACATGCCCTATCTGTAGATGACAGTTAACTGTACTGTTAGATTATGTCTACGTGAGATGTGTACTGTGTGTTTAGCAGTTCTGCTGCCTAGTGTTGTGCAATACTGATATTTCGAATAATATCTCTATACCTGTGACTGTTGACTGTTGTTATACTGCAGTTTAGCATACCCACTGTAGCAATGCCACAGTTGTGGCCGCTGACTAACTCTCTCAAATTTTCTCATAGGTCCCTCTGGTGTGACAGCAGGGCAGCCGATCCATGCTGGTGAGTGTGTTATACCTGCAATGTTGGTAATGAAATATGCATGTCATAGGTGAGGTGTAGGCCATGTACATGTAACACACCTACACATAATGCATGCTGTGCATGTTTGCTGTAAGATGTTGCACAGCTCAGTAATGTCAGTAGCTGCCTCACTGACATGCAATACACAGAGCATAAGACACAGTTGTGGCAACCCCGTACTGCACATTGGATAGGCATAGTTGCAACACCTGTACACAACATAACACGTTTATCATACGCAGTACGCAAAGACATGCTACATATGGTGTAATCACACACCCGCTGTAAGGTCACACCTCAGCATTTCACATGTCATCCACACACACATGATGTACCTCAGGGGTAGAGGCCTATCATGGGGCTGTGCAACATTCTTCAACATATAACACAGTCATGTTAGGCAATGCTCCCTATTGGGCACCTCATATACCCATGTACAAAGTGGCTGTGTAATAGTGAACATAGCCACGGCACTGCAGTTCAGGTACAGCATGCTAGGCGGTGGTCTGTCACACAGTAGTAGCCATGAGTGACCACAAGTTGCATGATGATGATGATGATGGCACATGGTAGTACACCACATCCAGTTACAGTGACCACAGTACTACACATAGCAGTCTTTGCTTTGCACCTCAATGTTGTGTGTGTGCAAACATATGCACCTATACACAATATGCATAGCATGTTGTGTGTGCGCTTATATATGCCAGTATACACAATATGCACAGCTGTCGCCATCTGTACAAAGAGTAACATATATATCCTGGAATGCTATTGGGTGTATAAGTCACATGACACATATTGGGTATTTGTGGTGTTTAATGTTGCAGTCGTGTAGCATGCCATGTCATGGCTGGCACAGACATATCTGCAATATGTCCCACACTCACCATAATTACTGTACAATGGCCATGTCGAGCATTGTGATTATGTCACGTCTACATGCACCATTCATCCAATGTCTGTACATTGCATGCATTTGCTGCACCTGTGCTCTCTATTATTCGCTATGGACACAGACACTGTAAGCAGACATGGCAATCTATGAGTCATACAGATAACACATGCAGCCATGGTATGTATACCATTGAGTGATGATGCACAGGACATTGCAGAGCAGATAATACTTGCACAGCAATGTTGTGTCCGTGTACACATTGTGTTCCAGGGTGTAGTCAATCACTGAACAACTAGACACATGCATCACAGCCATGTATAATGTCATTAAATAGGGCCGTCAACACTTGCACTGCATGGTCTTGAGCAACACATATTCTGTATGCTGATACGTGTGAGGTGACTGTTTGCCCTGTGATACTGTCACCCACCTTCACCCACTATTGTGTATGTGTTGGATTGCTGGTGTGTGTGTGTATGTGCTGTGGTGAGCAGTGTATTTGTGTTAATGTGTGCATGTGTGCATGTGCTCATGTGTGCATGTGCTCATGTGTGCATGTGTGCATGTGCGCATGTGCACATGTGTGCATGTGTGCATGAGTGCTAACATCATGTACAGATTGTGAAGTGTGTTTCCTGTCTTCCTTCCACAGGTGCTGAGTTACGGGTGTCTGAATGCAGCAGGGAACCTGATGTCACTGCCACTAATAGTGGAGATGATGAGACATGTATTGTGGTACAGGAAGGTCTGTCAGGGTCTGTCGTTGGTCCACCAATCGACAGTACACAGCATTCAACCCCATCTATGCGCACACTCATACTGTCAATACATCCCTCATCACCAATGGCCTTAGCTGAGGGACAGCATACAGTCGGCATCGACCAGGAGATTGTGGTACCCATGGCATGTGCATCCCCTCACAGCAGCCATAGCCAGATTACTGGAATGGTACCACATAGGCGGATGTCCAGGGGTTCTCAGGGGAGCACCACTGGAGGTATTGCCCATGGCAGATGTGCCCCCCAGAGGTATTACAACCTCCAGTATGTTCCAGGCTGTAATGCAGGCACAGGCACATATGGAACGGTACACCCGACAGGGACTAAGGTCTCAGAGAGCCCATTACACTGCTATCCATGACAGCATAACGTGACCTTGCAGGTGCCATCTGGAATTACACCGAGGTCATTGATAGCCATTGGAGGAAGACATTAGATGTCCTCCACAATGTGTTAGCCATGAGCCATGACCATGTGGGATGGATGGGAAGCCGACGTGGACGCATGTCAGCAACAGCATCAGCTGGCAGTCATCGCGGATGGACCACAGATCACAGTCGCTCCTGTAGTGGCAGTAGCAACCCCAGCAATGCTGGGGCTGGCCTGTCCATTGACCATCCTACTAGACCACATGCACGTGGCACTGGCCAGTCCCAGCAGGGACATGGGTCCAGTCATCATACCTCTGCCTCTGATGATAGCACCCAGTCAGGGTTGGTACCCGATACTGCCCGTAGCACCCCTGCAAGGCACAAGTACCATGTCCGTGGCCAGAGACAGTGATCTGTATAGCCTAGCAGGTACAGTCTGTGGCTGTCCCACAACCACCCGTATATGGCAGCCACATGGTGGAGTTGTGTGCATGCAGACACACACATATTAACCAAACAACTAGGGCTCACACATACACACACACATTACATCAACATTGGCCCATGCTGTACTGTTGTCCCTCACACACACACACACACACACACACACACACACACACACACACACACACACACACACACACACACACACACACACAGACATGTCGATTGGATGGGTCAATATCGGGCTCTGGCAAACCAACAACACACCCTGTGCATATGATGACACCTGTGTCACCTGCTGTCATCTGTCACATTGATGCAGGAATAAGCTAACATGGTTCTGATGCACAGGGTGACATTATAGCAGTGTAGAAATAGTAGCAAGTTGCCAACAGGAAAGTGTACTGATATCCTTGTAGGTATATCTGAGCAGGCATTATGCATCACAGCTCTGATAGTCATTGTAGCATTGTTTACACCAGTGTTAGGTCTGAGTATGTATTGTCCACCCATGTGCCACTTGGCTGAAATGTACAGTGTTGCCAGCATGTGTTAGTGAGTGGACAGTATGTGTGTGAAGTGTGCATTACAAATTAGCAGGTGTACAACTGTGAACATGGTGTGTGTGCACTGTCTGCATGTATGTGCATAGTGGACACATGAGATGTGCAACACACCCTGTTGTACACATTGTTAACATCTCATCGATGGCCAGTATGGATTCTACTACATATATGTACTAACATGGGTACACATGTGTGTATGACATTGGTTGACACTATGCCTTGGGTGATACTGTTGATATCTGTCAATGATCTGCAGTCTGGTAGTATACACCACCTCAACAGCATGACTATAACCAATCATTAGATGATGTCCTGACAAATGACACACAGTTGTAGGGAACTCAGTAACAGTTGGATCCTTCCGGTACTATACTATAACAGTAACCAGTGATATTGACCACCACACATTCCTGAGACCACACCTGTGTGGCATATAGCCCTCTTAGGTACATGCAAATACACTAGGGATATGTCCATCCACATATGGAAATGCATGCATTGGCCTACACGGCATTCCCTGCATGGGGCACATATCCTACACAAAGGTATCATACAGACAGATACCTGTTGTCCAATACATGCTGTATAGTCATAAGCCAACTATGGCATAGTCACCCACATTTACTAGACATACTAGCCCAACAGTACCGCATAGGTGGTAGCCCTCAACATGTATGTTGGGTACCAATGTGTACAGACAGACACGTGTTATGTCATCTGTCCCTTGGTATCCACATATCCATAGGTATTGTGAGGTCCATCGGTGTTTCACATAACACATTAGGGGCCTGCATGCATATCCACAGGGCTGTTGTACACCTATAATGACTGTCCATTACTGCCAGTCTTTGTTGTGTATGAACATGTTTGACACATACCCCAGGCAATTACCCTCACTCACAGTACTCTATAGTACGTGTCATGGGTGTGTGTGGCACAGATGACTTTGGCCACGGATCACTACAGTGGCCGGGCTTGTTGCATACATGCATTTGTGACCTATGATCTGAGAAGCAGCGGCACAATCTGTCAAATGAAACAAATGTATTCATGTAGTATGCAGGCTTCACACCTATGTACTGATTGAGGTCACATGTACATATATTCATTTGCCATGCAGATACCAGATGTGTGCAATGTACATACTGTTTTAATCATATGTCATACCGTAGTAAAAGCAAAATCCACACTGCATTGACCACCTGTGGCACACACACACACAAACACTCAGCTTGCAGGATTCAAACCCTACCTAACTATGTTATGATACTACAGAGATATACATTAACATGTATTTTGGTGTTTTTTTAGCAGTGTGTGTGTGCATGTGTGCATAGTGCTCATGCCTGTGCATGTGTGCATGTGCTCATGCATGTGCCATAGCGCATGTCTTGCACATGTGTGCATAACGGCCATCATGCATGTGCATGAGTGCTAACATCATGTACAGATTGTGAAGTGTGTTTCCTGTCTTCCTTCCACAGGTGCTAAAGAGTTACGTGGTGTCTGAATGCAGCTTGGGGAACCTGATGTCACTGCCACTAATAGTGGAGATGATGAGACATGTATTGTGGTACAGGAAGGTCTGTCAGGGTCTGTCGTTGGTCCACCAATCGACAGTACACAGCGTTCAACCCCATCTATCTCGCCTCATACTGTCAATACATCCTCATCACCAATGGCCTTAGCTGAGGGACAGCATACAGTCGGCATCGACCAGGAGATTGTGGTACCCATGGTGCATCCCTCACAGCAGCCATAGCCAGATTACTGGAATGGTACCACATAGGCGGATGTCCAGGGGTTCTCAGGGAGCACCACTGGAGGTATTGCCCATGGCAGATGTGCCCCAGAGGTATTACAACCTCCAGTATGTTCCAGGCTGTAATGCAGGCACAGGCACATATGGAGCGGTACCGCAGGGACTAAGGTCTCAGAGCCCATTACACTGCTATCAATGACGGCATAACGTGACCTTGCAGGTGCCATCTGGAATTACACGGTCATTGATAGCCATTGGAGGAAGACATTAGATGTCCTCCACAATGTGTTAGCCATGAGCCATGACCATGTGGGATGGATGGAAGCCGACGTGGGCGCATGTCAGCAACAGCATCAGCTGGCAGTCGTCGCGGATGGACCACAGATCACAGTCGCTCCTGTGGTGGCAGTGGTAGCCCGGCCCCAGCAATGCAACCCCAGCAATGGGGCTGGCCTGTCCATTGACCATCCTACTAGACCACATGCACGTGGCACTGGCCAGTCCCAGCAGGGACATGGGTCCAGTCATCATACCTCTGCCTCTGATGATAGCGCAGTCAGGGTTGGTACCCGATACTGCCCGTGGTGAAAGCACCCCTGCAAGGCACAAGTACCATGTCCGTGGCCAGAGACAGTGATCTGTATAGCCTGGCAGGTACGGTCTGTGGCTGTCCCACAACCACCCGATATGGCAGCCACGCTGGTGGAGTTGTGTGCATGCAGACACACACATATTAACCAAACAACTAGGGCTCACACATACCCACACACATTACATCAACATTGGCCCATGCTGTACTGTTGTCCCTCACACACACACACACACACACACCTTTTACACACACACACACACACGCACACACACACACACACACACACACGCTTTTACACACACACACACACACACACACACACAGACATGTCGATTGGATGGGTCAATATCGGGCTCTGGCAAACCAACAACACACCCTGTGCATATGATGACACCTGTGTCACCTGCTGTCATCTGTCACATTGATGCAGGAATAAGCTAACATGGTTCTGATGCACAGGGTGACATTATAGCAGTGTAGAAATAGTAGCACGTTGCCAACAGGAAAGTGTACTGATATCCTTGTAGGTATATCTGAGCAGGCATTATGCATCACAGCTCTGATAGTCATTGTAGCATTGTTTACACCAGTGTTAGGTCTGAGTATGTATTGTCCACCCATGTGCCACTTGGCTGAAATGTACAGTGTTGCCAGCATGTGTTAGTGAGTGGACAGTGCGTGTGAGAAGTGTGCATTACAAATTAGCAGGTGTACATCTGTGAACATGGTGTGTGTGCACTGTCTGCATGTATGTGCATAGTGGACACATGGGATGTGCAACACACCCTGTTGTACACATTGTTAACATCTCATCGATGGCCAGTATGGATTCTACTACATATATGTACTAACATGGGTACACATGTGTGTATTACATTGGTTGACACTATGCCGTGGGTGATACTGTTGATATCTGTCAATGATCTGCAGTCTGGTAGTATACACCACCTCAACAGCATGACTATAACCAATCATTAGATGATGTCCTGACAAATGACACACAGTTGTAGGGAACTCAGTAACAGTTGGATCCTTCCGGTACTATACTATAACAGTAACCAGTGATATTGACCACCACACATTCCTGAGACCACACCTGTGTGGCATATAGCCCTCTTAGGTACATACAAATACACTAGGGATATGTCCATCCACATATGGAAATGCATGCATTGGCCTACACTGCATTCCCTGCATGGGGCACATATCCTACACAAAGGTATCATACAGACAGATACCTGTTGTCCAATGCATGCTGTATAGTCATAAGCTAACTATGGCATAGTCACCCACATTTACTAGACATACTAGCCCAACAGTACCGCATAGGTGGTAGCCCTCAACATGTATGTTGGGTACCAATGTGTACAGACAGACACGTGTTATGTCATCTGTCCCTTGGTATCCACATATCCATAGGTATTGTGGGGTCCATCGGTGTTTCACATAACACATTAGGGGCCTGCATGCATATCCACAGGGCTGTTGTACACCTATAATGACTGTCCATTACTGCCAGTCTTTGTTGTGTATGAACATGTTTGACACATACCTCAGGCAATTACCCTCACTCACAGTACTCTATAGTACGTGTCATGGGTGTGTGTGGCACAGATGACTTTGTACGGATCACTACAGTGGCCGGGCTTGTTGCATACATGCATTTGTGACCTATGATCTGAGAAGCAGCGGCACAATCTGTCAAATGAAACAAATGTATTCATGTAGTATGCAAGCTTCACACCTATGTACTGATTGAGGTCACATGTACATATATTCATTTGCCATGCAGATACCAGATGTGTGCAATGTACATACTGTTTTAATCATATGTCATACCGTAGTAAAAGCAAAATCCACACTGCACTGACCACCTGTGGCACACACACACACAAACACACACACTCAGCGTTTGCAGGATTCAAACCCCTACCTAACTATGTTATGATACTACAGAGATATACATTAACATGGCGTGCTACATGCTTTACTGTGTGGTTTCTGTTCTCCTTGAATATTTGTAGGATGCTGACATCAGCAGACATTCCAAAGAGGGATGTACCTCTTTTAATGTGTTTTCCCAGTCTCCAAAAAGGCTACTCCTCTCAAAGGAACTCACACACATACACCCCCCACCCCTACCTAGCTATGTTATGATACTGCAGAGATATACATTAACATGGCGTGCTACATGCTTTACTGTGTGGTTTCTGTTCTCCTTGAATATTTGTAGGATGCTGACATCAGCAGACATTCCAAAGAGGGATGTACCTCTTTTAATGTGTTTTCCCAGTCTCCAAAAAGGCTACTCCTCTCAAAGGAACTCACACACATACACCCCCCTACCCCTACCTAACTATGTTATGATACTACAGAGATATACATTAACATGGCGTGCTACATGCTTTACTGTGTGGTTTCTGTTCTCCTTGAATATTTGTAGGATGCTGACATCAGCAGACATTCCAAAGAGGGATGTGCCTCTTTTAATGTGTTTTCCCAGTCTCCAAAAAGGCTACTCCTCTCACAGGAACTCACACACATACACCCCCCCCATACATACACACACTAACAGTGCTTGCAGGATTCAAACCCCTACCTAAGTATGTTATAATACTAGAGAGATACGCATTAACACGACGCACTATATGCTTTACTGGGTGATTTCTGTTCTCCTGGTATATTTGTAGGATGTTGACATCATCAGACTAGACATGGGAATGTGTGTGCACTTTCTTTTATGCAATCCCAGGAATGATCCATGTGGGTCGGCAGGTATCAACAGCTTGAACAGGACCCTGTGAGTCACACCTTGTGTGATCTATCTGTGGACACATTGACATCCCTTCATATGTCAACACATATCTATGCACAGATTGTTGGTTTTGTGGATATGACATGTGTCTGTGATGTTGATGAAGAGCTATGCAAAGTCTTTGTGGAACATGTGTAGCTCTGTTCAGTGAGGTATGTCCTGGGTGGCTGCCTTGTAAACAGTGTAGCATGCTTGGGAACCATGATCTGCACATGAACATACCACAGTTGGTAGAGTTGTGTGTTTGTCAGCTTCCAATAGCTCTGTTTATGACTTCAGCCATGATGCACTCCATGGCCTTGGAGATCAGACTTTATAGGCTTACTGGACTATATTTCCCATGGTGTGTTGTGCACCCACACTTATGGGGAGTGCCATATGTTGCTGTAACACATTCGACGGTTCCAGACCCTGTGGAGTGGGTGAGGCTCAACAGACTGTTCAGGTGCAGGGTCTGTTTGTTCTGTAGTGCATGCATGACACATATTGGGAAACATTGTATTCCAATTGCTGCCATGCCTTTGGCTTTGGGGGGAGCTGGTCAGACATTCTACAGATGATATCTCCTGGTATGATGTCAGGGACTATCATCAGTGGGAGGTGGTTATGTATATATGGGCCTGTCTGACAGGATGTCGGCATTGTCAGTAAGGTACAGTTGGCCCTGACTCAGGGCATATATGAGTGTACATTGCTATTTATGACATAGCTGAAGGACATGTCATGATTCTCAGTCTGGACTCCTTCTCAGCTTCTCTTTACAAAATACCAACAAACCTGAGCACTAATCCTGGTTATACTCATTTACACATTTAATACCCTACTGATCCTTTGTGATCAAGCTACAGAGTATGTCATGATAACATACTGGCATGTCCAGGGGTCAGTTTCATGTGTACTTTCCAGTCCAGCTAGTGAATATTGTGGTTATGACACAATGTCACATCTGCCTCATGTACACAAACAACCTTCTCCTCCTCCCAACACACTGAGATATATGTGAGAGATGCAACAATATTGACATACAGGAGGCTGAGCTCTCTTGACCCATGACTGGCATGGTCTATCAGGTGGTGGAGGTGACCACACACACCACATATCAGTCTGACATACACCAATAGCGACAGCAATCAAACCACATTATCACACATACACATACACCGAGGCTCTACATACACTCTGCCTAAGCATCAGAGACCTCCAAAGCAGACACACAAACAACTGCTACCCCACTACAATACCCACATATCACATAGTTCACAATGTCAGTGTGCCACACAGTCACTGCCCTTCAGGCTAAACAACACACCTGATACACATGTAATGGGTGACACTTAATGTCAGACACACTGGCGTCCCACTCACCAGGCCAAACAAGGGAATAGTCACTTAGAGCTGTCTCTTAGGTGCCAAGATCTGCCACATAACACATGCACTCAGGTCACTCCAAAGCAAGTCCAGGACTGGCTCCATCATTGTCCATTCTGGTGGGTACAACCTCAGATTTTCCTCCCTGGACCACATGCCATGATACATAGAGGAACTCTCTGATCATGTAGCCCAGGTCGGTATGACCCTGACCTTGTCTAGCATCATACACTCACCAAGTATGATGTCTCAGTATGCCAACAAACTGATCACGTTTAACAGTTGGCTAACATATTGGTGTTATTCAAAGGGGATACAGTGTCTGTCAGCCTGGGGTGACATGCTCAACATGCCACGTAACTTCCCTGTGGACAGCTTGCACCTGTCACCCTTGGACATTTGAATACTGGCTAAGGCACTTGCTGCCATCATACTGCCTTATTTAAGCGGGGCTCAACAGACAGACCCACCTCCATAGACATTACAGAGTACATGACACTGAGGGTAATGCTGCTCAACACCAGATGTATTACCGTCACATTGACCACACTCAGGAATCTCCTTGGTATGGAGAATAGCAATATCTGTGCACTAACAGACACATGGTTCAGGCTCCCACATGCACACCAGCACTACCAGGTTATATTTCGTACCATGCTTTCTGACCACATAACTCAGAATGGCCAACACAAATAGGGGGAGTATCCATATACATCACAGATACACATACCTCCGGGTTGGTAGCACTGCACAAAGCATCACAGACCATACATATGCACCTAACATTGTGCAAATCTGCCTATTGGTTTGTTGCCTGCTGCAGACCACACTCACAAACTCAGCAACCACACTCGTCTTTCTGGGGAACACTGGACAATATGACGGACTCCCCAAACACCATTATATTGGGTGACGTCAAATACACACACATTGAATGGGGATAGTCCTCAGGCCCCAACACCCTCACCCAACAATTGCTACAATCTGTAAACTCATATGCTATGGCACAACCAGTCACCACACCCACAAGACGGGACAACATATTGGACATGATCATCACCAACATGGGGACTCTATGTTCCACACCTGCGATATACCCCTCATTGGTAAGGACAGAACATACTTTATCTCACTGGACATCCATATCCCATCCCCACACCCATCCTGGGTAATCTTGGTGAACTTCCCAAAAACAAACGTCACATTTCTCCATACCACAGTGATATACTTCAGAGACCCTGGGTCAGTGGTAAGTATGGCTCAGACTGCTGAATCCTTTACATACACAGTCTATGGACACCTAGTGGACTGCATGGATCATGCTATCTGAAATAACACCTGGACTCACTATTCCAATGGCAGGGGACCTGTCTGATGGACCCCGGCCATTAATGCGCTATACAACAGAAGGAGGAAGCTACTACATGATAGAGCACAATCCCAGACAGGGACGGCATCTGTGATCTGTACTAGCAGACAACTACAATCACTTGTGTATTTATGTCAGGGCTGCTTCTAATGGACAATTGCACCAGACACATTGGACACTCACAAGGCCTTCTTCAGTTAATTCAGGTACCTGGCTGGACACTCACTGATATGCTGTGTGTTACTGCATACTGATTGAACATACCCTGAACCCACAGACATTGCCAACATCCTGGCAAACAGGTTCAATGCAGATGCCCCCCCTTCCCCCCTAAGGAGGTACTGTCCATCCCAACAGAGTGTAACCTCCTTGACATCACAAATAAACAGGTGAGTGCTGCCCTCCCCACAGTGGACAACACAGCATCAATGGGACCAGACAGTGTCCTGGCCTGTGTTGTACACGACCTTCATGACAAACGTAACCCTCACATTATGTCACTGTTCAATATCAGGGTTACTGCAGGATTCGTACCCAAGGAATGGCGTACAGCGATAGTGGTCCCACTCCACTGAATACTGCCATAACAGACCACAGACAATATCAGCCTATAGGGCTAGCTAGCCTGTTCTGCAAAGCTATGCAACGTATTGTAATGGGACTCATGCACATAGACATGGGAAACATACAGACACTGGGTCCTACACATTACAGCATTGTTGTGGGCAGATCTTGCCTGTTGGACCTGTTTGTATTCTTTAAACAGTTACCAGGTCCATCAGTGTTGGGACGGTTGTTCACACAGCCTGCCTGGACCTTGCACAATCCTTCAACACAATACCCCACACGGCCATTATGCATAGGCTCACCGGCATCAATATCGACACATATCTCACACGATGGATTACTACCTGGATCAGGGATAGCACCCACATGCTCAGTGTTGCAGGTGCCATGTCTGACTATACACCAGTTACACATGGCATCCCACAAGGCTCAGTCTTGGGACCTCTCTTGTTCAGTATATATTTGTGTGATGTACAGGCTATCACAGGAGGGATATGGCTGCCCATGTTCGCAGATGACTGCAAACTGGGTGCCATAATCAACTCTCCAGCTGGCACATGCATACTCATACAGGGTCTCACAGAGATGGGATGACTGGTGCCTGAGCCATGGCCTCCGGGTACATGCTATTAGTTGCATAGTCATCCCCTTTGAGAATGACAACATACCCACACATTACCACATAGGTAATCATCCATTACATATGGTAGTAGTTGTTACAGGTTTGGGGACACGACCTGTTCATACTCTCACCTTTGACAATCACATTGCCAAAGTGGTTAGACAGTACTTCTACATAGCCCACCATATCCCACATGGTTTCACATGTTGATCACGTGTGGTCATTGTGCCCCTATACTCATCACAACCATGCTTGGTTACTATGCCACATTTGGGTTGTACCTTACCCGACACCTGCAGCAACTGTAATGGCCACAAATGTTACTCATCAAGCAGATGTAGGGACTCACATGGATGCCCTTCACAGTTCAGATACAGTAACTCCAGCTCTACTCAGTCACTTACCACCTACACGGATGTGTTGTGTGCCTGTGGTTTAAGCAATATCTGACCCAGAATTAATGGACATGCTCCACCTCAGGATATCCAACCCCCTTGGAGCTACACACTCCAGGGACATATACCTCAGCACAGATGTTGATAGGACATGCTGGGGGTACAGATTATTATCCGTAAGGCTCCACTCACTGCAGAGTGTAGTTCCAGTTTTGCATTAGCAGAGCCACCCAGTGACCACCTACAGGTGACATCTTGACAAGTGGATGGGTGATCGTATGTGTACCCATGGGATATCTTCTGGGTCCCTGCTAGATGGAGGCACAATACATTAATGTAAATGGGCTATCTTGTGTGACCTAGTATTCACTGGCACAGTGTTCTGATTTGACTGGGTTGCATCAGCCAAACACACTCTGGCTATGCTTGAACATGCCCTAGGGCAGATAGCCTAATATCAACCTCTGAACCTATGACAATGTTCATGATGCACAATGTTTATTGCTGATACTGTTTGCAGGTTTTTATCATCTTTGCTTTCCCACTTTCTATGAACCGCTTAGGTATCTGCGGAACATATTTGATTATGACAGGGTTCCACTATATTATATACATGTCTGTTGTCATATAAGTGTGTGCACAGGGCAGATTGCTGGATAGTGAGAGGTTCCTGGGTTAACACATGCAACTGCCTGATATGTGTGGCCCACTGCTGTACTCCAACATGGCCTAAGTGTGTGAGCATGCCGAGTTCAGACTGTCAGTGTTCTGTTGCCTGACATTTGTCTCATGTATTCAAGTGTGTGAGCATGCCCAGTGTGACCTTTCTGTATGTTGCTATCTGAGGTCCAGTACATTTGTTGATGTATGTGTACATGTCCTATATTAACATTTGTACTGTGTGTGTTGAAAGTCAGGTTCTATTCTTACTACAGGACTCACCTTTGTGTCATAACTTGACAGGGATTATGCTGTGCCAGCAGGGTTTCCATGGAATACTTTGCATAAACTTATCAACATTTCTTCATACAGGTTAACCACTGCAATACTGTCATGGTTTAGTGGTTCACTACTATGATTATAGTGCACAGTATCCTGGGTTCGAGGCCCATCACCGCTTATATTTTCATACGGAGCAGACTAGACTGCTTAAGGGCCAGTAGAGCAACTATGAGCATGTTGGCTTTTGTTCAGCTATGCCCTACTTAGGCCCAGCTTGTCCAACATTGCTCAATATTAGCCATCATTGCTGGACATTGGCCAATATTACTCAACATTGACCACATTTGTACTAGTTGGTGTGTGCGATTTGGTTTACATATACTACATAGTGGTAAATGCTGTTTAGCACTGCTTTATATTGCTTAACACATGGCAATCATGCCTCAGGTGTTGATGCAGGGTTACCTATGTTGGATGCACATACTACACTCCCTATACATGTCTGACTGCAGGTAGTGTCAATGTAGGCATCCCTTTTACTATATGTGCGGGTCAGAGAGAGGTATAATTTCCAGAGTACCTACTGAGCCAATGTATGTGCTATGCGTTGCCTCTTTGCCAAGGCCAAGGCATACTGGGCACGCCTCCTTCTGCCTACTGGGGCAGGCTCAGGTTGTTCCTCCTCCGAGTCACGCTCTGCCTGTGATGGCCCTGGCAATGGTGGGGGGCTGTTTGGCCCAGGCCTATGCTAGTCCTGCTGCAGCTGTTTTCGCAGGATCATATTATGTAGCATAGCACATACCATGACAATTTGGGTACATGTAGTTGGTGAGTACTGCAAGACTCCACCAGATGTGTCCAGGCACCGGAACCGTGACTTGAGCAGCCCAAACACACGCTCGATTACATTTCGTTTTTGTGCATGTGCCCCATAATGGCATTCCTGTTCAGGTGTGTGTGTGTTTCTGATGGGTGTCATCAGCCACAGCTCCAGTGCATAGCCAGCATCCCCCACTAGGTGTCCATGTGGGATGTCCCCATTGGCAAATGTCTGGTACAGCTGTGTCAGATGCCAGATATGGGAATCATGGTAGCTTCCAGGCCAGCCAGCACACACATTCACTATTATGCCCTGGGCATCACACATGACCTGGCAGTTGATGGAGGGGAAGCCCTTGCGGTTGAAGTAGACCCTAGCCCGCTCACCGGCTGGTGCTTTGATGCATATGTGCATGCAGTCTATTGCACCCACTACCTCAGGGTATTCCGCTATTTGCTGGAAGAGACGCATATTGCTGGCCAATACCTCATGGGAATTGGGGGAAGTATACATGATCACCGACATGTGCTGACATGGCATCCAGAAACTGGTGCAGTACCCTGGATGCTGATGCCTGTGATAGTCCCATCATATCACCAATTGGTCTCTGGAAGGTACCTGTTGCTAATATTCTTAGGCCAACACATACCTTAGTTTCCACTGGGATGGGTTCCCCTCTGTTGGTTCTGTGTGTGAGGCATGGCCTGCACATCTCAATAATTTGCTGCAAGAGGTCTCTGTCCACTCTATAGCGCTCCACTATCTCCAGCTCATGTAGCCCTTGGTAGGTTACCCTGGGCCTGTACACTATTCTCCGTCTCCCCACTGTGGGTTGTCCAGCAGCATTTGCATCAGCACCACCCTCAGCATGTTGCATATGTCGTCTTATAACAGCAATGGAAGCCCCTAACATTTTTTTGCCTCAGTACAGCTTTTTCAGTTTTCACTGCTATTAGCTTACTGCAGTGTTGCAGTGTCTCTTGAGAGATACATAATGAACTGTTGTTTGCAGTGTTGTAAGTGCTGGGCTGGGCTAGTGTTCTGCCTGGGAAATTGCCTGATTCTGATTGTTTTCACCTGCTAGCTCTGCTAGTACTCCCTGATAACTTCCCTACTATTTGGTGTGCTTCCTTTTTCCTTTCTGTTTCCTGAGGAGGAGCACCGTGCACACAAGTGCAAACACGCGCACACCAGCTAACACGCGCACACACATGCTTACACAGACTAAAACCTGCTTATTCTTGTCAAAACACGCGCACACCGGCACAAACGAGCTTACAACTGTTTACACAGCCTTACATATGCTTACTCAAGCTTACACGCGCACACACATGCTTACACACACGCACACTGTCTTACTCGGGTTTACTGGCACGCACACACACGCATGCACACTCAGCAAGAAACTTTGGTGTTATCCATGGCATACACCTTCCATTTCTTGACTTTACCTGGCCTACCTGTTGACACACATCTTTCAATAATATGTAATTGTCAGCTGACACAAGACACTTTGCTCCAATGAGCTTCACTCCTTTCATACATACCCCCCTTGTTATGTCACCAATCTTCTACTCTGTTACTCCCCTTATCTTACTCCTACACTCCACTGACTGTGCTCATTTCCTATGTAAACTTGCAATTCACTATCCTAACTCTCATTTGCATAGGATTGCCTACTAATGCTTGGTTACATCTCTTAGACTGAGCTTCCCCCCTTAGCAACCTCTACTCGGTGGCCATGTTGTCTTCAGCCTGCCATTCACTTGCATTGTAAATTCATTTTGGGTATAAATTCCACATTTGTGGATCTTAATTATTAATTTTCTGTTTTAGAGCAGCCGTTTATGCTGACACTGTGCTACGGTTAAACCCCGGAGATCGGGATGAAAAAAAATTATTTTATTTCTAATTTGAATCACTTCCCATTGTGAATGGCCATATTTTTGGCCATTGGCATGCTTCCTCCTGTAAATGCATGCTTTTTTTGCAGCTGTCACAGCTCCGATTTGCTATTTGCAGAACCATACTCAGTTATCAACTGAGTACATTTCTGCAAATAACACTACTCCTACTCGGACAGGTTCGGGTTTAGGTGGATGTAAATTTACCTCATTTGCATGGCTTTCGCCTGCAATTGAGGTAATTTGCATATCAAGCCCTGTTCATGTAGGACTAGTTTAAGGAGCTCTGTTACATGCCCCTACCGGCTTTCTTCCTGGATGCATTTCGGCCGGACATGTTGGCTGCATGGAGTCATACACTACTCATAGACTCCGTGCAAGCCTTTGTGAATCCGACCCTATATCTTGTTTCTGAATGTCTAGCATTTTCCCTGCTGTAGCAGCATAATTAGACAGCTTAGCAAAGTTACACAGAAAGGAACACTAATGAGATGATATAATTCTAGATGGACTCCATCTGGTCAGAAAGTCATATGGTTTAGTGGTTCACTACTATGATTATAGTGCACAGTATCCTGGGTTCGAGGCCCATCACCGCTTATATTTTCATACGGAGCAGACTAGACTGCTTAAGGGCCAGTAGAGCAACTATGAGCATGTTGGCTTTTGTTCAGCTATGCCCTACTTAGGCCCAGCTTGTCCAACATTGCTCAATATTAGCCATCATTGCTGGACGTTGGCCAATATTGCTCAACATTGACCACATTTGTACTAGTTGGTGTGTGCAATTTGGTTTACATATACTACATAGTGGTAAATGCTGTTTAGCACTGCTTTATATTGCTTAACACATGGCAATCATGCCTCAGGTGTTGATGCAGGGCTACCTATGTTGGATGCACATACTACACTCCCTATACATGTCTGACTGCAGGTAGTGTCAATGTAGGCATCCCTTTTACTATATGTGCGGGTCAGAGAGAGGTATCATTTCCAGAGTACCTACTGAGCCAATGTATGTGCTATGCGTTGCCTCTTTGCCAAGGCCAAGGCATACTGGGCACGCCTCCTTCTGCCTACTGGGGCAGGCTCAGGTTGTTCCTCCTCCGAGTCACGCTCTGCCTGTGATGGCCCTGGCAATGGTGGGGGGCTGTTTGGCCCAGGCCTATGCTAGTCCTGCTGCAGCTGTTTTCGCAGGATCATATTATGTAGCATAGCACATACCATGACAATTTGGGTACATGTAGTTGGTGAGTACTGCAAGACTCCACCAGATGTGTCCAGGCACCGGAACCATGACTTGAGCAGCCCAAACACACGCTCGATTACATTTCGTGTTTGTGCATGTGCCTCATAATGGCATTCCTGTTCAGGTGTGTGTGTGTTTCTGATGGGTGTCATCAGCCACAGCTCCAGTGCATAGCCAGCATCCCCCACTAGGTGTCTATATGGGATGTCCCCATTGGCAAATGTCTGGTACAGCTGTGTCAGATGCCAGATATGGGAATCATGGTAGCTTCCAGGGCAGCCAGCACACACATTCACTATTATGCCCTGGGCATCACACATGACCTGGCAGTTGATGGAGGGGAAGCCCTTGCGGTTGAAGTAGACCCTAGCCCGCTCACCGGCTGGTGCTTTGATGCATATGTGCATGCAGTCTATTGCACCCACTACCTCAGGGTATTCCGCTATTTGCTGGAAGAGATGCATATTGCTGGCCAATACCTCATGGGAATTGGGGGAAGTATACATGATCACCGACATGTGCTGACATGGCATCCAGAAACTGGTGCAGTACCCTGGATGCTGATGCCTGTGATATTCCCATCATATCACCAATTGGTCTCTGGAAGGTACCTGTTGCTAATATTCTTAGGCCAACACATGCATTAGTTTCCACTGGGATTGGTTCCCCTCTGTTGGTTCTGTGTGTGAGACATGGCCTGCACATCTCAATAATTTGCTGCAAGAGGTCTCTGTCCACTCTATAGCACTCCATTATCTCCAGCTCATGTAGCCCTTGGTAGGCTAACCTGGGCCTGTACACTCTTCTCCGTCTCCCCACTGTGGGTTGTCCAGCAGCATTTGCATCAGCACCACCCTCAGCATGTTGCATATGTCGCCTTATAACAGCAATGGAAGCCCCTAACATTTTTTGCCTCAGTACAGCTTTTTCAGTTTTCACTGCTATTAGCTTACTGCAGTGTTGCAGTCTCTCTTGAGAAATACATAATGAACTGTTGTTTGCAGTGTTGTAAGTGCTGGGCTGGGCTAGTGGTCTGCCTGGGAAATTGCCTGATTCTGACTGTTTTCACCTGCTAGCTCTGCTAGTACTCCCTGATACCTTCCCTACTATTTGGTGTGCTTCCTTTTTCCTTTCTGTTCCTGAGGAGGAGCACCGTGCACACAAGTGCAAACACGCGCACACCAGCTAACACGCGCACACACATGCTTACACAGACTAAAACCTGCTTATTCTTGTCAAAATACGTGCACACCGGCACAAACGAGCTTACAACTGTTTACACAGCCTTACATATGCTTACTCAAGCTTACACGCGCACACACATGCTTACACACATGCACACTGTCTTACTCAGGTTTACTGGCACGCACACACGCGCATGCACACTCAGCAAGAAACTTTGGTGTTATCCATGGCATACACCTTCCATTTCTTGACTTTACCTGGCCTACCTGCTGACACACCTCTTTAAATAATATGTAATTGTCAGCTGACACAAGACACTTTGCTCCAATGAGCTTCACTCCTTTCATACATACCCCCCTTGTTATGTCACCAATCTTCTACTCTGTTACTCCCCTTATCTTACTCCTTCACTCCACTGACTGTGCTCATTTCCTATGTAAACTTGCAATTCACTATCCTAACTCTCATTTGCATAGGATTGCCTACTAATGCTTGGTTACATCTCTTAGACTGAGCTTCCCCCCTTAGCAACCTCTACTTGGTGGCCATGTTGTCTTCAGCCTGCCATTCACTTGCATTGTAAATTCATTTTGGGTATAAATTCCACATTTGTGGATCTTAATTATTAATTTTCTGGTTTTTAGGGCGCAGCACGTTTGTGCGGCACTGCGCTATGGTTAAACCCCGGAGATCGGGATGAAAAAAAATTATTTTATTTCTAATTTGAATCCCTTCCCATTGCGAATGGCCATATTTTTGGCCATTGGCATGCTTCCTCCTGTAATTGCATGCTTTTTTTGCAGCTGTCACAGCTCCGATTTGCTATTTGCAGAACCATACTCAGTTGTCAACTGAGTACATTTCTGCAAATAACACTACTCCTACTCGGACAGGCTCGGGTTTCGTGGATCGCAAATTTACCTCATTTGCATAGCTTTCGCCTGCAATTGAGGTAATTTGCATATCCAAGCCCTGTCCATGTAGGACTAGTTTAAGGAGCTCTGTTACATGCCCCTACCGGCTCTTCCTGGATCGCTCGGCGGACATGTTGGCTGCATGGAGTCTTACTCTACTCATAGACTCCGTGCAAGCCTTTGTGAATCCGGCCCTATATCTTGTTTCTGAATGTCTAGCATTTTCCCTGCTGTAGCAGCATAATTAGACAGCTTAGCAAAGTTACACAGAAAAGGAACACTAATGAGATGATATAATTCTAGATGGACTCCATCTGGTCCGAAAGTCATATGTAACCAAGTCAAAATCTAAGCCAACCTTCGCACAAGTTATGGAGGAATGAAGCTCTGTTTGTATGGCTTTGTTTATTATGTTACTGCTATTGTCTGATTTGTGTATTGTATAACATTATTTTGTTTGGGCCTATGAAATGTATGCTGTCATGTATGTTACTACTAACATACATATATGTGTCATGTATGTTACTACTACTTACTGTATGGTATCATTTCTGTCTATGCCTAATGGTCTGGATCTTGCCTGAAAGTGGCTCTTGATCAGTTCACTTACCCAACTAACAAATAATAAATAAGTAAATTATATAAATAATTAATTGGAATTGATTTTTGTATTCTTCCTTGTTTGCTTCCTTATTTTTAAACTACATTTTACTTTGGCTACCTTAATTGAGAAACCCAGTATTTTTCTCTCCTTTACTTTTCATTTGTATATCTATAAAACTCTTTGGTCTGGTGTTTTTCTGATGACAGCTTTTGGGTAATCCCTTTGCTCACTCATAGCATCTTCATTTAGACTTGTTAAAACTTTCTGATGTACTGCTACTTTTTTGTCAAAGTCTGCTCTGGTGAAATCCAAAATGCATACTTTTGATCAGCATGGCTCTAGTTAAGCATAATGCAAGTCATTCTATTGTTACTTGTAATGATACGGATACACACTTCCATTTCACAGATCTTTCCCGCTCTCTCTCTCTGTGTATATATATATATATATATATATATATATATATATATATATATATATATATATATATATATATATATATATATATATATATATCTGTAGGACAGTTTGGGGCTTGGTTTACTTATACATATATATATATATATATATATATATATATATATATATATATAGTGTTCCACTTGAAACTGTCGAATGTTCAGAACATCAAAGTTCTGATCATCGAGACCAGAACATCGATGTTCAGAACATCGAAGGTTCAAAGTGGAAGTGCCAGGTAAGTAAAAATGTAAATTTTTGGGTGTGTATGCAGGGCAGCAAGGTGCCCTGCATGTTTTGTGTGTGTGTGTGTGTGTGTGTGTGTGTGTGTGTGTGTGTGTGTGTGTGTGTGTGCCATCTGAGTGTTGACATTGCAGGTAGGGTACAGGAAATCTCCCGTTTAGCGCTACTACATATAGCGGTAAACAGGAGATTTCCCTTACCCCACTGTAGTGCGATCTTGGAGTTAGAATATTAATGTGGGGGGTGTGTGGGGGGTGCTGGGGGGCGAAGCTCCCCTGCATAAAATATTTTTTGTAAGTTTAGTTCTTTTTGTGTGGTTCACTTTGAACCTTCGATGTTCTGAACATCGATGTTCTGGTCTCGATGATCAGAACTTCGATGTTCTGAACATTCAACGGTTTCAAGTGGAACTATATATATATATATATATATATATATATAGAGAGAGAGAGAGAGAGAGAGAGAGAGAGAGAGAGAGAGAGGAGTAAACCAAGCTCCAAACTGTCTACTGTCAAGGAGAGTCTAGTTTTAGTTTGCACAGTGCTGTCACCTGGACATTTTAGGATATCAAAAAGTTCCTTCTGTTTATGTATCAGCTTTCCAAATAATAACATCTCAAAGTTTCCATCAATAATACTGCACGTTTCTCTTCTGTCCTTGATATTTTCTACCACCTTTTCTTCTTTGCCTTATTATTTAGTAGATTTATGTCTATAACCCCTAATTTGACTGAGTTTATTAATTCTCCTTTTCAGTATGATCAACAGTAGCTCCTTTTCTTCTTCTTTAAACATCTGTCCTGTTGCTTTGATTCATTGCACTTTAAAAACAGGAATACTATCCCCTCATTTTTCACACTCCCTGTCCCTTCTCTGTACTGACCATATTTAGTTTCCAGGCATAGATCTCCAAATTCCTGCTTCCTTTTGATGTCATAACATCAAGATATTGATTTTCCATCAAAGCTTGAAGATCATATATTTTTTTACTCAGACTGTGTGCCATGAATATTAGATAAGATACAAGCTGAAAATGTGCCTGGCTTAGATTTTAGCATGACAGCTTGCACACATTGTTATCTCTCCTGTAAATTGTCTGCTTAGTATCTTTAATCAGTTTCTTCTTGACCTCTTGCATTTCTTTCATTGATAGATGGAATTCAGCAAGGTTTGACTGATAAACTAGAAACACAATTATTTCTCTCCCTTGCCTTCTTTCTTTGAAACTTCATATGCTACTTCAGTTTTAGACCATTTACCATTTCTGTTGCCTTACTTTGATCTGCTTCTAATTCTTTAAAATTGTGACATCTAAAGAGCTCCAAACAGTAAAATAGACAGGGTGTTATAGTGAGAGAGAGAGAAATTTATATTTTTCTATTCATTTTTCCTGTGCGTTTCTGCATCATACCAACCTTCTTCCTTGCTGCTCTGCTCTATCACACTGCCTGTTTGCCTTTATGATTTATGATTGCACCTTAAGTCCCACAACTGTTATGTCATTGTTTTTGCCACCCCTCCAACTGTATATTATTTCCCAGAGAAATGCCTCTGTCCCTTCCTTCCCTGGTGCAGTAGTTTGTAGTTTTGTATTTGCTTTAATTTGTTGTGCACGAGCTCATTCCATTAGCCTTACCTGGTTTCTTCTTATATGTCATATACCTATTTGTATATAAGTGTAACTTCATAACCCTCTGTTTTTTTATTGCGTACTTATTACTTCTCCTATGCTACTACCTTAGAATCAACTTCAGATCTTCGTAATTTGCTAATTTGTTTTAGGGTTCAGATGATTAAAAAAAATATATGTAACACCTAGAATCCTTTTCTGATCTAATATCCTGATTAATAAAAAAAAAATCCCAGAATAGATATGCTCACTATTTATTATGCAACACACAAAGTTTTCGGGTTCTACCCTTCATCAGTGCTAACAATTAATTAACAAGATTCATTTTATAGTAAAATCACATAAGGCGCATGACACAGTCAGCCAATCATATAATTATATAATAAAATCAATAAAAAAGAAAACAATGTTTTAAAAACACTATTCTAAAACCCAAACAAGAATTTAATGACATTACATTTGTTTGTTTTTTTTTGTTTGTTTGTTTTTTTTGCTAAAATAGGCTTAATGCTAACAGCACTATTTAATCCAAGGAGCACATCAGCTTGCAATTTCAGGATCCAATTATATTCTCTTACTTTCAAAACATTATTTATGTCACCTCCTCTAATATTCTTATAAACACCTCTACATCTCTAAATTTAAACTTATGAATTGTATCTGTATCCAATATATGTTTTGCCAAGACATTCATTCTAATACATCTATGTATTTCTGATTTATGCTCAGTAATACAATCTTTAAGTTTTCAAATGCATTTTCGTACCTAAAAGCAGGTACATTTGCAGCACATTCCAAGGTAAACCATGAATGCAGTATTGCAAGTACCTTGGCAGTAAAATTCATAGGTTTTGTGTATTACTGGATGCGTAAAAGTGGTGTTGTCAATAAGGTCTTTGCAACAACTACAATTGTAACACTGAATGTCCCAAGCTTACCAGTAACCTTACTTACATTGGTTATCACAAAGTCCTTATAGCACAATCTCCTTTTCAAGTTCAAACAATTCCTATAAGCAAAACTCAATGTTTCATCTATTAAACTGTTTAAAACAGGCATGAAAGTCAGAATATTCCAATTTCTTTTTATAATTTTTTGCACCTCCCTAGTTCTTATATTATAAGTAGTCACATATCTTATTTTAGCCTCATTTAACAAATATGTATCACTCAATAAATCAGCCATACTTAATTCACTAAAATAAGTGGGGCAACTTATCCCCTTTGAATCATTACTCTATTCATAATTTCTGTTGCCATCATCTCATTATATCTCCATTCTTTAAACTATCAAGCTATCTCCCTCATTTGTTCCAAACACTTGGTTTCACGAGTATTCAATCTACTGACCCTCATGAACTGTCTGTTAACTATACCCTTAAAAATACAAGGCATGCATATGCCCCCTATGGATATACTTGTTAGTATGAACTGTCTCATTCTCTGTCTCATATTGCCTACTTAGAGGTGTTCTGCTTGACTTACAAAGCCATGTCTGACCCAGCTCTGTTAGAAATACTACATCTAAGGCAATCCCAATCCCTCTGTACCATACGCTCCAGAGACCTCAACCTCATTACCACAATGAACAGAACAAGCTGGAGGGATAGGTTCATAACCCAGAGACTGCCCATGCTATAGAACAGACTTCCCATACATGTCAAACGGAGCACCTCACTGGCTCTCTTCAAGAGAAATCTTGATGAGTTAATGGGAAATAGAAAATTCACCCCTGGGATCACTCAAGTGTCTCTATTCGACAGAGGCACTGGGAACTAAGGTCGGGTGGCACAATGCCAGGGTAATCCGATGGGCTAGGCTTGTAAAGGCTCCAGGGCCATTTGCCTAGTACACAGTTATGAACCTATGAACCTATGAACATGATTTCTATAAACATTTGTACTTAACCCCATATAGGTATCTATTTTTATATCTAAATAAGTAATAGATTAGCTGAGCAGTTCATTTTAAACTGTAAAAATGGTATAGTATTATTCAGATATTCTACATATTTCTTCAAATTTTCTTCATTGTCTTTCAAAATTAAAAAAAAAACAGTCATCTACAAATTGTTTATATAGGAAAACATTAGTACTGAGCTGACTTTTATCAGTATAAATGAATTCACTCTCCCATTGGTTCAATATTAAGTTTGCATAGGTATTGGCCATGGGAGTTCCCATCGCCATCCAGCGATTTGTAGGTAATATTGACCTTCAAAAATAAAAATATTTTTGCTTAGTACCATTTCAATCAAATAACAAATATTCCTTATTTCCTTCCCTGACATATGTGTTCATACATAAAAAAATTACAAACAGCATTTATCCCGTATTTGTTAGAGATCACAGTAAACAATGAGTTTATATCAAGAGTGACCAATAAATATTCATTAATAACATTACTGCTGTGCCAATTATATAATGTAGTCAAAAAATTACCTGT
The DNA here is from genome assembly GCF_019279795.1 of Protopterus annectens. NCBI lineage: Eukaryota > Metazoa > Chordata > Ceratodontiformes > Protopteridae > Protopterus > Protopterus annectens. Next base: position 1,330,937,937 of record NC_056731.1, on the reverse strand, counting down.
ACCTTTTATAAAACTTCTACAGAGAACCAAATATTTACTCAAAACAGCCTGTATGTAGATAGAAGGTGGTTCTGTGATCCATCCCTTCCCTGAGATAATGGGCCTCATGGATGGGTGGGTCATAGATTGAATCTTTGACAATCCATAAATTATTGGTGTCACTGGACAAGGAACAGTAAAAAAATTAAAAAAGATCTGAAGGAATATCACCTTGTAATTGCATGTCATAAATCATCATATTCACTTGTGTTATAGACTTGTTAACATCAACTAAAGAAATTTTCCTAAAAGTATTCACATCTGATAGAAACTCATACATCAAATTTACTTAATAATTTCTATTAAAAATTACAACAGCACTACCTTTATCTACTTCTTTGATAATTAAATCTACATTATTTTGCAAACGCTGAATTTCTGATATTCCTCATAAGTTAAATTATACACCCTCTGTCTCAGTTCTGTATCAGAGTGCACTTAAATCTTGTTCACACAACTTATAAAATGCATCAACGATTGGGCAACTGTTTGGTATGAAAGTACTGTTTTTTACAACCATTTCTAGCAGTTTGTAACCCATCCCTAAAGATCAGTTTTAAATTAAGATTTTCTTATGAAAATCTTAAGATCTGTTAGGGCATCAATGATGCTATCCACCCTATTAGGTATAAATTGCAAGCCCTTGTTCAGAAGACTTATGTCTGACAAAGTTAAAGTATAGTCTGATAAATTCAAGACATTACTATGATGATGTTACTACTTCCGCCAAAGTTGTTTGCTGGATACCTGTGGACTGTTGTTTTTTCTTTCCACTCTGCTTGCATTGGTCAGCTGTTGCTATTTTCCCCTGGATTGATTCTATGGCTGGATATCTATTTTTTCTGGTAAAAGCAGTGTTATGGGTTTCATGAGTCTGGAACAAGACTTGCCACTTTGAGATCTTGCATTAGATTGAATTGGCTGAACAGATGAAAGATCAGCCAATTGTGAGGCAGATACTGATTCATGATTTCGATTGGATGAGACTGTTGAAGATGGCTATTGATTGGGTGTCCCATTATTCAGACACACCCCAATGGAGTTATCATTAGGTAATGAGTTTATAGTAGCTTTTATTGAAGATTTCTGTGGAACTAGATATGAATCATTTCTATTGGTTGCTTCCTTGTTGTTTGGACACTGATTGGTCACTAGCATACTTTCACATAAATCATTAGAAAAAGTATCCAGTTCATTCAATGTACCTTTGGAAGTATGCTGAGATGCGTTGTTCCTCACATCTTTGGGCCACGAAAAAATGTGTCCCATCCTAAAATCATTAATGTCCCTCTGTAACTTACATTTTTTAATGGCTTCAAGCCTCTTGTAAAGGACAACCAACCTATCCATGATTTGTGGGTAGATATATGCTGAATTCCCAAATGCAGGCCAATTAACAATGTCATTCTTAGCTTTAGTAATCTCACTCACCAGTAGTGTTTCTATGTCATGACAAAATTCACCCATAAGCACCATGTACTCAGTGCTTAGCTTAAGATTTAATTGCTGCCACCTTCTCAAGAGCTCTAGATACGTATTCACTTATGCTAGCATCTTCATAGTTGTTGTTGTAGTTGTTGAAAAGACCATATTGACAATACCACTTTTATGGGTCCAGTAACAAACATATCCTATGAGCTTTGGCTTAGCTAGGAATATGCTGCAAATGTACCTGCTTTTATGTAGAAAAATGAGTTGAAAACTTAAAAATCATATTATTGAGCATAAATCAGACATACACAGATGTATAGAATGAATGCCTTGGCAAAATATATATTGGATACAGATGTAATTCATAAGTTTAAATTTAGAGTTATAGAGGTTGTTTATAAGAACATTAGAGGAGGTGACATAAATCATGTTTTGGAAGTAAGAGAATATAATTGGATTCTCAAATTGCAAGTTGATGTGACCCCTGGATTAAATAGTGCTGTTAGCATTAAGCCTATTTTAGTAAAAAAACAAATGCAATGTCATTAAATTCTTGTATATGTTTTAGAATACTGTTTGTAAGACACTGTTTTCTTATTTTTATTGATTTTGTTATATAATTATATGATTGGCTGGCTATGTCATGTGTCTTATGTGATTTTACTATAAAATGAATCTTATTAATCAATTGTTAGAACTGATGAAGGGTAGAACCCAAAAGCTTTGTGTGTTGCATAATAAACAGTGAGCGTATCTATTTTAGGATTTTTTTTTTATTGCTTTGGTTATATTCCATTTTAGTTAACCACAGTATTTCTATAGGTTTTATTCTAATATCCTGATGCCCATTCAAACAGCGCTTACATTGGCATGACATAACCTGTAATATAAAAATAATTAAAGACATATGCGTTCACAAGATTTTCAGTTTCATTTTCAAGTCATGTCAGTAGAAGCAAATAACCAGCTGACATTCTAGTCACAGGATTTCTGTCATACCAGCACCTTACATTGGGAATGTACTTTGTAAGTTTTACTATGATATATAAAATAAATCCTCTGAAGCAGAGAATTGCAAGTATAAGACAATAATAGCTGCAGTGGAAATGGAAATCATTATGCTAATCTTGCCATTAATACATATGATCTCCTTTTATCAGACCTGTGGGAATGGAAAGCCTAAGTTCTGATGTTATGTACCTGTCATGACACTATCCTTTTGCTCAGATTTATTGTCAGATCATTACTGCAGCTAACAGTGGTCATACTGAGCAAGATAAATTGACTTGACAATAAGCTACATTAAATCTTGACTTGGACTCAGTGAATATCATTATTTCATCATTCATATTGCTTCAGTGAAATGTTTGTTTTACTACACAATGGACTGGCCTTGAAAAAATACAATTTAAAAATTCTTCTGTAGCGAATTTAAGAAGATGTTTGATGACTGGATGATTGGAAGAGAACTCAGAACATCTTGGATCAGATCATATATACTCCGTAGATTTCACATCAGTTGTGTTACTAGATATTTTTATTCATTCCTTATATTTGCCTGAGGCCATTTATTTACTGCTGTACAAGATAACATTTACAACCTGAGTATGTTTTATTATAATCATGATTTTTTGTATAATCTTTTAGCCACCCATGAAAATATCTGTGTGTTCTAAAACATCATTTTGCCTTGCTTGTTTCTTAATATAGGCATAATACTTTATTGTTTTGTTTTATTCTGATATCAATATATAATGTTTTGATAAATGCACATACTTATTATAGGTAAAATGTGTTTAATAAAAAAATCATACAGCACTAATTAAATGTTTTTTCTAAATTAAATTGTTTTTAAAAAATGCTTCTGTAAAGAAAAGGTTCTTTGTTGACTCGTGTATAGAGCCACTGTAGTTTGAGAAATTCATTAATATTAAAATAATTATCTTTAAAATACACAAGAAATGTTTTCAATAAAGCATTATAATGCAGGGTATCATAATTATTCTGTGTTATTGTCACGTTAAATTATCTGCATGCATAAATTGTTATGCCCCCTCAAAGATGGAATTAAATTGGTTAAGAAAACAGGAGCATCAACATGGAAATCTGACAAAAAGGATCCTTAAGTATGAGAAGACATAAAACATTTTTGCAGAAATATTTCAAAATGCCTTACTACATATTATCCAGTAATAAGTCATGTCAGACTTTATAGTGATGAAATAATTTGATATGGAGAAAGAGAGAAGGACCATTACTGGAAACTATGGAAAGTACTCATGCTAAGATAAAGGGGATTGACATTAAATCAAAGTGAATGTGATTTGAATAGATTGGTACTAGATTTTTAAGGCATCATATTTATAGGCGACTTTCCAAATCCAAGCGACATTAAGATGCTTCATGATACATAAATAAATACTACAGAAGTAATGAATCAAACAAGTGAACAATTGCAAAGGGTGGTTCATGTATTCATAATAGCGAATGAAAATTTGCATATAAATGAAGCTGAATAAAATGTTTTGTCCTCAGAATGGAGTTGATGCAATATACAAAATAAAGTACCTGCTGCAATTTCTGATTTAATTTTCATGTGAAATCATTTGAACTAAATGCTGCTGAATATAGGTGCTTCAGCCAGCAGATGTCCATCTGCCAATTCAGTGACATGAGGACATTAGTTCACAAGTACTTTGAATCATACTTGCCCTGAAAGCCTCATTACACCTCTACAGCACTTTCTCCAAGATTGTATTGGTAAATGCTTACAACTCACTGAATTTGCAAGGCTTTCCCACAAGATAGCACTAACTACTGATACGAATAGGTATGTCATGTGCATGATGTGTTGGGCTTGCTTAACAATGCCTATACCTTTTATTTACCCCTGCACAGATGTTCTTCTGGGCTGGGCAAGATGTTAGCTTGTTTGAAGTACCACCAATTAAGATGATCAGATTAGAAACATTACTGTTTTATTTTTTGTTTGACAAACTATGCAGCATTAAAAGCTGTTTTTTTCTCAGCAAAGACTCATTAACGACACACTGAACAATTGATATTTTTCTGAGGAAAAGGGTAAAACTTTCAAAAGTAGCTTCCTGCTACCTTTCAGTGCTGAGGTGGGTTGCTGAATGAGGGACACATGTCATTCTGTGTACAATGGGACCCTTTCTTAGAGGTGTTAAACATGAAGCTGAAAGGTTACATGCCAACTAAATATGAACAAGACTGTGTGAAGACAGAGGAGCTCCATATCAGGTTACTGGCATTACAGTCTGTTCAGATGGGGCAGAGAGGTGAATAAATTAAGTCTGATACTGTAAAATTAATCGACAGCAAAATAAATATTGCCAGATGATCTTGAGGTCTAAAGTATTTTCAATCCTCCCCAACCTCTATAAAATCTCTGGTATTCAGACAGAAATAATAGATTCCAGAAAGTTCAATCACAATGGAATGATACTGACTTGACCTCAATGGATGCTAATTTTAATTTTTTCAAGAACTAATATGGCAGTTTTTATTATATGGGGATTAGGAGACCTAAACTCTGTTGCATTTAACATTTTTACCTTAAATGAAGACAAGGCACTTCTTCCTCTCTTTCAGTGGTATTTATTACACGTGTGGGAACCTCATGGAAAGTACCAGGGAGACTCCCTGAACAAAGGAATGCATAAGCTTATATGCTGGTGATACTGCTGACAGTAAAAAATACAAACTAGACCAATTAAATTAGTACAAAAGACAATTAAGCAATCCGCGGTTTCCCATAGGTTTGAAGCAGTTCACATTACTACATCTCTAGGCAGAGAAAGAAAATCAGATACACTTCCATATAAGGCACATTTCCTGCTTACAAGCAGGCTCCTCTTGTTCAGTACTTTTCTACTATTCACAGTTTACTCAGAGCTCGAAGTACAAAGTCCATCTCATTGCATACAGATTGTCACATGCTCAATTTCCTTAAGCACATACTTTGGCCATTCATATTCTACAATCCCCCATTTGATGCTGTGTAAGCATCACCATTTAGTCTATCATACATTTGCCCTAAATCTAACATGACCATGTGGCTGGTTCCTTCAACATTGTCACACATTTTTATTTCATCATCCATATTCATAACTGCGGGCATATAAAACTTTAGCACCTTTTTAGGAGTCTTAAAAGACATTAATTTCAAAAACAATGCTTTGATTAAAAACACAATAACAAAAGCAATAAGAGCTAATACTGCGATTAATAAAATTAACTTCAATAGTCCACCTCTCCAACCTGAGAACAGGTTGGTTAACTATGCCCACGTTGAGTTATCAACCTCCTTGGCCTTAGAGAGTTTGGAGACTCTCTGAATAAGTTCAAGATGACTTTCAATTCCATGCTAATTGTCAGGAATAAATGTACAACACTCCTCCCGGATTAAAGGGCAAGTTCCAGCTTTCGCCGCTAGGGTGAAATCAAGAGCCATACGATTTTTGGAGAACTACAGTTCTCATAGCAGTCAGTTCATCAGTCACTAGTTCTAAAGCAGAAAGTGTGGCATTGCTTAATACTTCAAGCAATTTAGACAGTTTTCTCAGTTCCCAAATTGATTTTACTGCTCCATATGCTGGAATTATACCAGCCCACAATATGACATCATCACCCAAGTCTATATGAGATAGTCCTTTGGTGCCAGCATGAGCTAAGTCATGATGATAAATCCCTGAAGCGTCAATTTGGCCTACCAGATTGGCAGATTTTTTAACCTCTTGAATGTTCCAAATTTTTCCTTGAGGTAAAGCAGGTGTGTGTCAGATGGCTGGGACAAAATAATCTAAGAAACAGCTACCAGACTAGTTTCCTGGTAGCCATTTATAGGCTCTTCTACCACACACAAAGTAACAATTTTCCACCTTAGTGGTGATATTACTATTTATATAACCTTGTTCAGAATGAAACACCTTCTTATCGATCAATCTCAGCTGTTGGTATAGGACGGAATTATTTCTTACCTCTTCGTATGTTTTATGAACCAGTTCACAAAATGAATCATAGGTTGTGTTACAGTAGGAGGAGTTATTATTACACCTGTAGGGAACTGTCGCATTACAAAAACTCTATCCTACCTTGACTTTACCAAATTTTTGAAAACACAGAGTTCCATTTTGACAGTTAAACAGATGTAATGCTATCCTGTCTTTTGAAGTGACATTTGAAGTGTCATAGATCAGATTTGTCCAAGTTTTATTAGCCCCTAAAGGGACTGTACTTAGCATCAGTCCTCCATGAACTGTAGGTAAAGCAGTACAGATCTAACAGTCAGAGACATTGAGGGATGATGCATAGGCAAATTTAATAGCTTGGTAGGTGTTGAAAGGTGGATGCCAAATAGCTCGCTTGGTGTGGTGCGTCAATGGAGCAGGAAATAAAAATGGCCACATTAAAAATAACAGTACAACAAGAATGATCATCAAAATGGCTGCCCAATATTTTTGTGGAAATGGTTGTTGAGGCTGCATAGTGTCAGGAGTTTGGAGTTTTCCAAAAGGGTAAATGTTAGGCATCATCAGGTACTGGAACAGTTCTACTTTGAGTACGAGTAGCAATGGGAGGAGAATCTGGAATTGACAAAGGTAAAGGCTGTTGGTGTTCCGATGGCACAACTTTTTTGACTTGTGAAATGTGGATCCAGGTTGGAGATCCTTGCAGACACACAGCAGATGACATTGTCAGAAGAACCAGGAAGGGCCCCTTCCAGCATGGCTGGAGTGCTGTTTTTCTAGAGAAGGACTTAACGTAAACCTAATCACCTGGTTGTAGGGCGGACAACAGGAATGGATCTGGAAGATATTGAGCAGCTGCTACTTGTCGGTGGTGAAACTGTAGGAAGGAAACAAGAGATTTGCAGTACAAAAGAATATCATTATCAAATGCATCATATTCAGAAAAGGGTTGTGGTGGTGGCATGGGCATAAGCAGAGGGCGACCCATGAGAATTTCATGTGGAGAAAGACCCTTAGTAGGATGCGGTTGTGCTCGCATGGAAAGTAAGGCTAGTGGTAAGGCTTGCACCCAAGTTAAGCCTGTTTCTGAAGTGACTTTAGCAAGTCTGGTTTTTAAGGTCTGATTCATGCATTCAATAATACCTGATGCCTGTGGTCTATACGGACAATGAAATTTCATTGTAATGCCTAGCATTGTACACAATGATTCAACTAACTTAGCAGTAAAATGCGTTCCATGGTCAGAGTATATCTGACAAGGAACACCAAAGTGAGGTATCAATTCATAACACAATTTTTTTGCAACTGAAATAGCATCATTTTTAGCACACGGGTAGGCTTCAAACCACCTTGAAAAAATATCAACAATAGTCAAAACATATTTAAAATGAGTACAATGTAGGAGTTCAATAAAATCCCACTGTAAAGCACAAAATGGTCCCATTAGTTTTGGCACCAGTTGAGCGGGAACCAGAGTGCCTTTTGAAATATTATGCTGTAAACAAATGGAGCACATGCTGGCAAATTATATGCTTTTGTAAGAGAATTTAACATAGATATAGGGCAAATTAATCTGCCATCAGGATGCTGTCAAAATGAATCAGAGCATTGGAAACAACTGTGGGCCAGCCATGTTTTTCTTTCTGATTCTGATGCTTCACTTTGTAAAGCTTTCAAAACAGTAGTGTCAAAAGTAACCATTGTAAGATAGGCTGCAGAAATTGTCCCTGCACAGTATGTGAAAGAGCAGCCTGCTTGGCAGCCCAGTCAGCCAAATAGCTACTAGGGGGTCATTAGACTGGTGAGCTGCACACTTGACAACAGCAATTTTGGAAGGTAATAATAAATCCTGTAAGAGGTGATCAATATACAAGTAATTTTTAATTGGTGTCCCAGAGGATGTCAAAAACACCCTTTCCTTCCACAGGGTACCAAAATCATGAAGAACACCATGGGCATAACGTGAATCAGTATTAATAGTAACAGATCTGTCTTTGTCCATTTTACATGCATGCGAAAGTGCCACTAATTCCGAGGCTTGTGCGGAAGTGCCAGGTGGTAATTGTCCAGTTTGTAAAACTGAGGATGGCGAGCAGACTGACCATGCAGCCTGGAGTTCGCCAAGATTATTTCATAAACAGGACCCATCTACAAAAAGAACTAAATTAGGATTAAGCAAAGGAACATTTGCAAATCCAACCTAGGAGAAAGAACAGTGTTAACTACAACACACATTCATGTGGTTCACCCTCGTCACTAGTTGGAATCAATGAAGCAGGATTTAGTGGTGGGCAACGTGTAATTTGAACAGCGGGATTACTTAATAAACTTAACTCATATTTAGTGAGGCAAGCATTAGAAAGATACTGTGTTTTTGTTTTTAAAAGTAATGCTTGCACCACATGAGGTACTGCTAGTATAGTGTCATGTCCTAAATTCAATGGTGCTGCCATATCAATCAAAACAGGGTGGATAGCCAGAAGCAACAGGGTCTAACAGAGTGCTGTAATATGCTATAGGTCGATAGCCTCCATTGAGTGCTTGCACCAGCAGGCCCAGGGCAGTTTTATTTCTTTCACAACAGAAGAAAACAAAGGGTTTAGAATAATCTAGGAGCCCCAGGGCAGGTGGGTTTATCAGTGTCATTTTAATAGCCTGAAAGGCGTTTTCATGTTTTGGGGGACCAAGGCAGAGGGTCTGTGACCTCCTTTTTTAGAAGCTGTAACAGAGGGGCCAAAATTTCTGAAAAATTGGGCACCCACTGTCTACAATAACCTGTTAGGCTGAGGAATCCCCTGAGCTGTCTCTCAGTTACAAGGCAGGGGGCAATCTGAATGGAGGTAATTCTACTTGGAAGTATTTGACGTGAACCCATAGGAATGATGTGCCCCAGGTATTGTACCTTTTCTTGACAGAACTACAGTTTAGATTTATTTACCTTAAAACCTCGTTCAGCTAAAAACTTTAAAACTAAAAGTGAGTCCTCTATACAAGACTTGGTATCTTGTGAAGCTATAAGAATATCATCTACATATTGGACCAATACTGAACGTGGTGGCAACTGTAAATCCTGCAGTTGTCTATGCATCTCTCTGGAGAATAGGGTTGGAGATTCTACATATCCTTGGGGTAGTCGGGTCCAAGTATACTGCTGGCCCTTATAAGTGAATGCAAACAAATACTGACTATCTGAATGTACTGGGATAGAGAAAAATGCTGATGAGATATCTATAACCATAAAACAACATGCTGTAAGTGGGATGCAGCTTAAAATCGTAGCTGGGTTTGGTATGATTGGAAAAACAGGCAAGACAGCTTTATTGACTTCTCGCAAGTCTTGCACAAATCTGTAAGCTTGTTTACCAGGTTTCCTGTAACATTGGAGTATTACATGGACTTGTTGTAGGTACTATAATTCCTTGTTGTACCAAGGCAGAAATGACGGGGGCAATACCAGATGTAGCCTCTGCCATCAAAGAGTACTGTGGTACCCGAGGTAATGTTGCTCCGGGTTTTAAAGTTATTTTTACAGGAGTGGCTGAAATCAGAATACCAACATCATTATCATGAGTGGTCCATAGATAAGAGGTTAATGAATTTAGATGCTTACTTTTATCGAGGTCAGACTGCATACACATTGTTTGCAGAGCGACATTTTCATCTAAAGTAGCCGGATCTTATTTTTTATTGTTTATCTGAAGGCACTTGTACATATACTCCATCAGCAGTGCAGAAGATGGTTGCTCCCATCTTACAGAGCAAATCTCTTCCCAATAAATTTAAAGGTGCTGAGGGTCCTACTAAAAATGCATGGTGGTCTTGTAAAGGTCCCAAAGTTACTGGGACTGGGACAGTTTCAGAATATTCAATAGGAATGCCAGAAACACCTACCCCTCTAGTTATGTTATTGGAGAGGAGGACATTTATTGCTGCCTCGCCAGCTAACATGGATTTGGTTGCTCCAGTGTCAATCAAAAATGGGTATGGTTTATTTTTGACAAGTAACATAACATGTGGTCCATCTTGATCCACAGGGATGAAAGGGCACAGCTGCTGTTGTCTTTGTTAAGGGAACCTTCATTGTGATGGCTGCCGATTGGATGGAGTCTAATTAGAATTCCACTGAGGTGATGTATCAGTGGGTGGGGCAGGTTGCTCAGCCAGATACGGACATTCATTTCTCCAATGGCCTACTTGGCCACAATTGAAACACTCCATCTGATTATTATAGCTTTGGGGTGGGGCTGATCGATTTTCCTGCCAGTTTTGTCTATTTTGGTTTCCAGCCCCTTGGCATCCACCTCTCCCTCTTCCCCGTCCTCATCCTCCCTGCCCAAAGGCAGTACACATCTGAGTCTGCACTTTAACCAATTTTTCCTGTAAATCCTTTTTTTCCTGTGCTAAGTGGTCGGAGAGGTATTGCACTTGTGTAACTAATTCATGCAATCCAAGACTAGGCCAGTTTAAACATACTTCCTTTAGCTTATCCCGTACTTGTGGATGTAACCCATCTACGAAAGCAGCCAACAATCCACTCTGTGCCGGCCCTTCGGTGGGTTCTGGGTAACCAGAGTAAGCCTCAAAGGCCTCAGTGAGACAATGTAAATACTCATCCACAGGTTTGTATTCTTTTTGAAGAATTAACTTGATTTTGGACCAGTTGGGTGTGGATGCAACTATCACTGTAATAGCATCTACCATTCGCTGTCTGACAGCTTCGAGCCCATTATCTCCTTGTGCATCATGTTTTGGAATTGGAGTAGGAACATTAGCATGGTCCCAAATCCATTTCATCAGATCAGCTGGTATGGCGTACTGAAGAACTGCCCTGACTTCTTCTATCATAGGATTTTGTAAACAAATATGTCCCGCCAGCACACGCGGGAACTTAGCTGGAGTAGTACGAATAGGTGGTAACAATTTGGTAATGGCTTGAAAATCAACCACTGACCACGCCCTAGGTACTACAATGGTCAGTGGTTCCTGTGCACTTCTAGCATGGGCTGGGTCAGGTACCTCCCTCAAAGGTAACAATCTGTCGTCGTCTGATGACTCCGATACTGAATCTGGGTTAAATTTATCTGGCCCAAAATATCCATCCCCACTGTCAATTATAGTGGGGAACTGGCCAAAATGCCTTCGTCAGTGTAAATGTTGCTTCCCTTTTCCTTTATAATAGGGTTCAGCTCTAAAATACATTACAGCTTTTGCTTCTTTATGAGTCTTACTACGAGTTATTGGTCCCTTTTGTCTATCGCTCGTTTCTGGATCAGATTCACTAGACTGAGTGTCCGCAGCTTGTTCTCTCTCTCTCTAGGGGTGAAATCTTTAGTGGTGGAATCTGGCTGCTGTGTTTCCGCTCCTTGTTGAGTGAGGGGGGGCTGATACTGCCAGGGTGCAATTGGTGGTGCAGTCGGTGGAGGGGGGAGCCAGGCATTATCGTCTTATGACAATTCAGTTATCTGCAATTTAGCTAATTCCTTTACAGGATAAAGCCCCCTTAAAAGGTGGGTCCTTCAAGCATTTATCATTTACTACATCTAAATTACTCGCAGTCTGTTGTAATTCCCTCAATTGCTCTTTTAATTTCTGCTGATTATCTTTTAGACTGCTAATAACCGAATCCTTTTCTCTTTCTTTCGCCTTTGCTATCCAATCATTAAATGCTGCCCAGCACAACCCTGGCATTCTTCTCCCTTTTTTTCTTAACTTTCCTTGGAGATTGAGAAAAATATTTTTATTAAAACTACCATTTTCTGGAAAGGCAAGTTTACCATCATCCTCAGTGAGGGCGACCCACTGACACTTAAACATACAACTTTCCCGGGACACACGAAAATACATATAATCAGCTGGTGTATCTCTTACTGGCTCTTTTATGGTTCCCACACTCACTCCCATTTTCACACAATAAGCTATTCTGTATTTTAAAGATGTAGCTGTGACATTTTGTAAATGTCGTCTGCCTCACTCTCATATCTCCTTTCACTCTTATGTCGCAAGTTTTTCATTTTAACCCACTCTCATACTGCACAATCAATACCAGAAAAAAAATGCATGCCACTTACCTCAAAACAACTGAATGAGAGGAATTATTACATTTCTATAAAATTATCAATAGCAAATTTTTAAAGCAGACAAGTACAGGAAATGAAAGAAACATTGCCAGAACAGAAAATTCTGTCATGGGCCTTTTCCCTAGCAGTATTTCGTTCAATCCCCAACTGCCGCAGCTGTTGTCAATTCAGATCCGAGTAGACGGCACCAATTGTTGCATTTAACATTTTACCTTAAATGAAGACAAGAAACTTCTTCCTCTCTTTCAGTGGTATTTATTACACACGTGCGGGAGCCTCATGGAAAGTACCAGGGAGACTCCCCGAACAAAGGAATGCATAAGCTTATATGCTGGTGAAACTGCTGACAGTACAAACATATAAACTAGACCAATTAAATTAGTACAAAAGACAATTAACCAATCAGTGGGTTACCCATAGGCTTGAAGCAGTTCACATTACTACATCTCTAGGCAAAGAAAGAAAATCGGATACACTTCCATATAAGGCACATTTCCTGCTTTCAAGCAGGCTCCTGTTTTTCAGTACTTTTCTACTATGTACAGTTTACTCAGAGCTCGAAGTACAAAATCCATCTCTTTGCATACAGATTGTCACATGCTCAATTTCCTTAAGCACATACCTTGGCCATTCATATTCTACAACTTCTAAAATACAATGAGATAGTACCTGGGTTATTTGACCACAATGAAACTGCAGATGACATAGCTTTAGACTTCATTGGAGCCTCCCTACCCTCTTTAGTAATGGGTGCCAACACTAATTGTAATGCTTTCCTTTCCCTCTACCCTTACCCTACACCTTAGTTTCATAAAACTTTCCGCTAACACTGACACTATTCAGAAGAATTTGAGGCTGGTGTTATGGGGGGTGTGTTAGTGTTAATATCTGGAGAGGACACGGTTTTCTTTTCTCTATACTACTCATTCAGTATTTGTTGTTTCAGTATTGTATGTGTTTAAAGTTTTTTTGTCAGTTCTTTCGATTTGACATTAAATTAGTTTGATCATACACAATGAGACAGATATCTATCTATCAATACACACACACACACACACACACACACACACACACACACACACACACACACACACACACACATGCACATGCACACGCACACACACACACACACACACACACACACACACACACACACACACACACACACACACACACACACACACACACACACACACACACACACACACACACACACACACACACACACACACACACACACACACACACACGTGTGTGTGTGTGTGTGTGTGTGTGTGTGTGTGTGTGTGTGTGTGTGTTCATGCACAATATCCAAATTCTAACACAAACTTATGTAAATTTGTAATGTAAAACAATAATTTGCATATATGTTATGTGCACAGCTTAGGTGGGATTTATAGACAAGTTCTGTGGACCTGTGCCTTGCTATTTTTCAGGGGATTGGTCAAAGTGCAATGAAAAGCATAAATAATTAGGTATTCATTAGACATTTAATAGGGCATGCAGTCAGACTGAAGCACCATATAAATAAGGAGACTTGTAGAGTTAATGAGAAAATCAGAGATAGATTGAGACAGCTGTGTTACAGTGCAGCATGTACCTGACTTGATGTATGACACAAGGAAAGCAGGTGAGTGTGGCAGAGTCTGTGGCCACTAATACATGCAGTGTAGCATTACACGGTTGAATTGTGCACTCATTTGACACAACAAGACAGTATAGCAACCATCCAATAGACCACATTGGGTCTACACTTCAAAGTGTCAACCTTGCTTTCCATATAAATAAGGAGATAATGGGATAGACAGGAAAGCAGGAAAGGAGAACAGAAAGAAAAGGAAATGCACAGGGGTAACCATAAAGAGTCAGGTTTTTTAGATGGAAACAGACCATTTTATCGTATACATTTTAAAAATGGAAGTTGAGGAAGATAGCAATAGAAAGCTATATATTTGATACAAGGAGAACAGCTAGTTGCAGGGGCAGGCAAACATAAAATATAGACTGATACTGGATGTGTTGGTAGACATATAAGATGTTGGGAAAACAGTGGGTAGACATATGTATGCAGAGGGTAGACAGATGATGACGGAGACATGGACAATGAACAAAGAATGGGAATGTCAAATAAGGAGCAGGAGTGAAAACACCAGGATGGGGATAGTGCAGGGCCTTGGCATGGTCAGAATGCAATGCTTGCTAGACTGCTACAAAAACAGGCATCACTCATATTGGCTGCAAATGTTTTTAGTTCATTTATTTATTATTTATTGACATTTGTTAACCGGAAAGTCCACTGAGCCAATGACCCATTTTCAATGGAGGCCCAGGGAGAAAAGCTGCATACAATCACAGAAATTTTTACATAACATCAGCTTAACTTTGAAAGTCAAGAAAGTTTTACACAATACAAATTGACGTAGATATACAAGACAAATACATATTATAGAGGCATACAATACAAGAAAATAAACCCAGTGTGTTAGGTTTTTAGTAATTATTTTTGTATATTCTAATAAGTAAGAATAGTGTTTAATCAATTCTGTTTATTCAGCCACATAAATAAAGAAAGCAAGAGAGATCGGATATGAAGACAGATAATGTAAATTGCAACTATATTAAGTTAGAGTATCTGAAGTGTATAGTGGCCAAAACATTTAAGTTGGTTTAATTATATAGCAAAAACAGACAAGGTTATTGAGATAGTGTTCTTTTAGTGCAAATTTAAATGTTTTTAAAGAGTCTAGTTGAGTAAGAGAGAGAGGGAGCACATTCCAAAGTTTGGCAATGGCATGGGAATGGAGACATTGTCCAGCTCTTTTGTTGGGTTTAATTATAGTTAAGAGTTGTTTGTTAGAGGACCTAAGATGCCGAGTAGGGGTGTGTGTTTGTATTATAGTCTGAAGGGATGGGCAGAAGTTTGGATTATTTAGTAGTCTGTGGGTGAGAGTAAGTTGGGAGTGATGTAGGAAATGAGGGAACTCAAACCAGTTTATAGATTTAAAGGCCAGGCAATGATGTGTGCAAGTCAGCATGTTGGAGACAAACTTGGCCATTTTATAGTAACATGACTGCAGTGTGTTCAGGAGAGATGTGTGTAGGTTAATGAAAATAGGGCAACCATAGAGGAGGGAGGGTAGAAGTAAACTGTTAGCTAGTTTCAACTTGGTAGTGTTGTCCAAATAGAGTTTATGCCTATAGAGTTTGCCAAGCTTAAAATGGGTCTTTTTGATTAAGTTGAATGTATGATTCTCAAAGGATAGTTTGTCATCAATTGTGATGCCAAGTAGTTTGGCTGTTTTTACAATTTCAATTTACATATTGTTTTGAGAGAATATTTTAAAGTCTAGAGTTAGAGGTTTGGTTGTGAAGAGTGAAAGTTTTGATTTTTTGGGATTAAGAAGCAGTTGAGCTTCGTTAAGCCAATATTTGATGGAAGTAAATGAAGTTTGGCAACAAAACCAAGTTGTCCGGGGACATCTTCATGAGGGTTAGATAGATATTAGTGGGTGTTAAGTGAGTAGGGGAAGTGAAAGGGTTAAAGGGAGGATTGGGAGTAAATGAGATAAGGGTAGGGAGGGGCTTAAGAGGTTTAGACAAGTGTAGCTGTGTAAGCAATCACATTTTGGCATGAACTTGCTAAGGTGAAGTCACGTCCGTGACAACCTGTAGGTATTACAGGAGAGCCGGTAGGTCTACGGTTACTGGTGGATGGTGGACTGGTCAATGGTGGGTGGTTGGTATAGGATTTTTTTTTCTGGTGTGGTAAAGGTTATTGTTAGGGGCTGTGGGGGGTCAATGTGGTTTTATTGTTGGGTTAGGTCCTTGTTTCGGACAGTTCAGTGGTTAGTCAGGTCCTCAGGGGAATAGAATTAATAGGTTGCCACATACCTGAGTTTTGTTGATTATATACTGAGAACAGTGCTGCTGTTGCAGACAGGGTTAACAGTTAGTGGTTACATGTACTTTTTTTGTCAAGTTGCAGATTAAAATGGTATAATGTGTTTTATGTGATGCATTTAGAAGAGACGGATAAATATTTTCAGTGGCTTGTAGACATAGCTGTTTTTGTGTATGCTGAGGTTGAATATTCAAGGAACAAATACTCACCGCACAGCAAGGTCTGCGGACTGTGGTTAAGTCTGCTCCAGTGTTTGGTAGCTATTCCCCAAAATGCTTTAAGCAGGCTTGGTAAATTGCTGACAGATGTGTCTGTCTGGTGGGGGTGGTGGTTTCCTTTGAGGTCTTTATTACTTGGTTATCCTGTGGTGACCTTTCGGTGATTCAGCTGAAAGTGGAAGGCCATTGTGTTTCGTTGGACCTAGGAAGCACTACAACCCTGCATTTTGGTTTTGTCTGCTCCAGGTACAAGTTGATACATATTAAAAAAAAAAAGACACTCACCTGATGCTGTTAGGGGCTTTTTGCGGGCTCTGACTATGGTGGAGTAACGGATATTTCTGTGCATGCGCAGTGCAGTATTAATCACCAGCCATATCTAGGTAATCCCTAGTATTCTGATAACTTCCATTAGGTAGGTTATTCTGTCAAATTTGAGCAGGATTGCAGGTAGGAAGGGAGGTAGGGCATTGCTTTAACAGATGTTCGGTTTTGGACTTCCTACCATTCCACAAATTCAAGCTAATGCAAGCTTTCTGAGAGTGGCATCTGAAGCTGTGCCACTTTCTATTGGCAGCTCACTTTATGTGTGTTTTTGTATTCATGGGAACACTTAGCAGTCAGTCACTGTTTGGGCTGGCCAGGGGCTTCATCTCTGGTTAAGTTAGTGCCTTGGGGCTGTTTTGCAGAATGGGATTGACATCAAGTTGATTGTATACAGATATTGGTAGCTAATTGGGTTCTATAGGCAGGCCTTTGCATGCTACACTGCTGTACCAAGTATTGGCTTGGGGCTTAGTTTGTAATGGTGGTCCCCCCCTTAAAAAAAAAAAGATGACCCCTATGGTGACTTTGTAGGTCCACTCTGATAGGGTGCTCCATGGTCAGTCCCAGTCAGTTGAGACAAAGGAGTGATTCGGGAACATGTGGCGGGAGAAGGGTGATGCTTTGAGACAGGTTTGAATGCATATCTTTTCGTGATTCACCCTGCATGTTGGAGACAAACTTGCCCATTTTATAGTAAAACGACTGCAGTGTGTTCAGGAGAGATGTGTTTGGTGATGTTTCTCAGGCTGAATGGGGCTGATGTTTATGCTCGACATTGGACTTGAAGGGTGCTTTTCTTTGTGGCCTTGTCCAGAGATTTTGCTGTGTGGGTTTGGACCTATGCTGCTGAGCATGATGCCATGGTTTTCTATGGCCCGGGATGGAGTTGGGGAGGGTTCTCAGGTGGTTGGCCTGCGGTGTGTGGGTGGCGTTGTTTGTCCCTTGCCTCATTCTCATGGTGGTGGTGAATGAGTTTGGCTGCTGCTTTGGGTTCTTGAGGAGAGTGTGCCTGTTTCTGCAGCTTTTCTCTTGAAGGTTTGGTGGTCCCGCATGTATGGGTGGTGCTAGCGACTGTTGGGAGGGTTAAGGCAGGCATCTACGGGTGGTTGATTCCAAGTTTGTGGGGGGATGTCTCATGGCTTCAATTTGCTAGTTTACTTGTGCAGTTGTGGCTTGCGTATATTGGTGCAAAAGGGGCTCATCAGGCATAGCTGTCACTTTTAAAGGCTGCAGTTAGGAAATAACGACAGACACTTTTTCAGACTTCATACCCTTTGGAAAGTCATGATAATGCATAACATTTTGTTTGATCTTCTTACCTTAGTTTGTAAGCAGTACATTTAACTTTGTCCCGTTTGTTGTTAGTTCTTGGGTATAGAGGTAGAGGGGTATGGCTAACATTTGTTGGATTAACAGCAGTTCAACAAGACCTATTTTTCTCTGCAGCAGTTGTAAGTTGGCCAGTGGAATAGTTGCCTCCATCCATGTTTAGAGTGTGATACTATGGGTTGGAAGGTTTGGCTGGCCAGGTTAGATGAATGGGTACACTCACTGTCTACACATCATCTTTCGGGATCTGCCATTTACGGCATAAACAGACACCACAACATTTAAAACTACATTTGTCACTGCTGTAAGGGTGGCTCAAGGGAGGTGATGTCAGTGCAGGAGTTGCTTGCTGGGAAATTTAGCTGGAATCCTGAGGGATGTCACAATTCTTTTTCTTTAGGCTTGTCAGTTGAATATGTTTGGTTAAGGTGGGAATGTTTATTCTTGATGCAGGGAGCTTTGTACGCTGGTGTAAATTTTCACAGAGTGTTAAAATTTTGCTTCATATTTTCGGTCTTTTCCTCAGACCATTTCTAATTAGAGGGAATTACAGGGGTGAGTTATGCCTTTCATCAGTACAGATTTTGCATAGCTTTGGTCCAACATCCATACACTGGCCTACTAGCAAATCATTGCAGTTTTATGTCAAAGAATAACAATCATTTGAGTTGCAGACTTCACACCATTCTGAATATCTAGGTTAAGCAAACCTGTACTATCAACCTTTTAAGTTTGTAAGAATAGTTAAAATAATATCTAATTGTATTTTGTAAGCTGCTAGTAAGCTATTAGGTTTGCTGCATTTTGACCATTTATTCGACATTATGTTGGTTAGTGTACCTCATTTGGAGATGGAAGGTTAAGAGCTAGGCAGATGGTTTTACAGTATAAGTTGGCTTGGCTTATACAGTGCACTAAGTGATGTGGTATGGAATCTCAAGGTTACCCTGGTGGTGGATATTGATAGGTCCCTTCAGGTGTGGGGTTTACTTGTAAAATACTCAACGGGTAGTTAAATTTATCGTGGGTGTTTGACAAGTTCACTGGAAGCATAGCTTCAGTTATGGCTGCTTTATCATAAATGTGTGTGGCAGTGGTACACTCCTTCCCAGGTTGGCAGGATAGGTTGTTTTTGAAGATGTCTTGAAATGTGTATTTTAGATAATTTACATGTCTTTTCTTTCTTGCAGATGGGAGTTTTGGAATGCCAATGCTATAATTTGGAATAGGTGGGTATAAGGTGGAGCCTTTTCTTACATCTTAGAGGGTTTACTTTTGTCTTTTTCTTTGTAGATGGTTGTGTGATGAATACCAGTTGTGGAGCTGCACAGTGAATTTGCAGATAATGGAAACAGTGGCGAGTGAGGAGATTACACATGGGGAGCACAAGTGGGCGACAGTTACTGACTGAAGTAAGTGGATTTCAGAGTTGCTGAGTTTTGGTAGAGGATTTACACTGCTAGCCAGAGAAGGACATGCATTTGAGTTTGTGATCTCAGGGTTAATTGGTTGTACAATCTGTTTTATTAACCTTTTCAGTATGTTAGATCAATGTTTGAAAGGTGCCTGCAGTGGGCTTGATGAGGTTACAGGTAATGCATTTTATTTAGTGTTCATTAAGGCACATCACTGTGGATGGGGTTCAGGTAGGTGGAGTGGAGTCACAACACTCTTAGTATCATAGGAAGTTATTAGGCTACTGGCTCTGGGGAGATTACAAGCTAGACAAGTTCAGCTCATATTTCTGTGGGTAGCACTTATCACTCTTGTCCAAGGGGATATGAGTCATAAAAAATAAGAGGGGACTGGTCCCATATTTTGGTGCAGAGTTTGGCAAGCACTTGATGGGGGTGGCAGAGGTCCTTGTTAGTGCCTCCATGTTAAGCAATGGTATGTGTGCACATAAAATGTATTGTTTTTCTTTTCTTTGCAGATTGTTAAAGTGCAGAAGACATCATGCGATGGCTTGAAAAGTGAATCTGAAAGGTGATGCTTTTTGATAGGATGGATGTTCTTGCCACTGGAATGGGGCACAATGAAGGTCTGAGTAATCACCTTATTAAGGCATGTTTGAGCTCTGTGTTCAATTAGTGGGAGCTGATTATTGCATTGGTAAAGGGAGCAAGTAAGGAAGAGGTAGGTAGGGGGCCAGGGGAAAAACTGTTGGGATGGTTTATGGGGAGTCTGGGGATCATGAGTAGAGTCATGACATTCATAGAAGCACAGGAACTTATTAGGCTAAAGCACTATGGCTCTTGCAAGCCCATGAAGTTTAACCCTTGCTTCTGGGTGTGTTGCTTACATGGGAGGTAGAAGGTTTAAGGGAAGCTTGGTTGCAGGATATGGCAGCCATAGGTCAGGTTTCAATTCATTACTACAGGTAGAGGTAACATAGGGAAAGAGAACCTTCGAGGAGATAGGCCAGGGGCAAGCAGTGGTCAAGGATGGTTAGTAAATTGAATGTTCTAGTTTGGACAGTTGCTAGGAGGGTCTGAGTGGGGTGGCCTGGGTTCTAGTCTGGATTGTCATTTGGTAATGAGTGAATTGGGGGTGTTTATGGCTGGCACGTAGAGTACTTCATCGCTGAGTATAGGCAAGTTTGCAGGAACTAGGTCAAGGGGTACTGTTTTTCTGTCATTTAGGGTTAGGGCATTAAAGATTTGGAGTTAGGTTAAACTATTCCCTACAGTAATTGGGTTAATGCACAACCAGAACTGGGTAGTTTGGTGGGCTAAGGTGTAATGTACAGTTGACAGGGTTGTTGCTATAGGTTGTCATTCTGTTCAGGTTGAGCCATAATTAGTGGTTGGGAGAAAGCAGTCTAAAAGGAATGTATTCTCTTGGATTGGATCTCCTGGTGGTACAGTGGAGTCATGGGTAATTCTACTTTATTTAGTTTCATTAGGGCGTGTTTCAGGGATCGTATGCAGGATTCTAAGGGCTTTACAGATGATGGGTACACCGAATGATGTTTGGCTTAACCCTTCCTGTTATGGGAGGTAGTTGGTTGAACAATTTTGGGTAGAAGGGAGGGGGAACAGCCTGGTCAGGCTGGTAGGTCGAGAAGAGGGACAGGTTTGCCCTCTTCTGTTCCCCCTCTGGTGTCTGGATGTTCATTTCAAGGAGCTGGGGAAAGGAAAATGAGCACCTGGAAGAAGTTTGCTGAATAGATAAGTAAGCTGAGGTAAGGATGCTGCTTATTTGGTGGAAGGTAATTCAATGAATGGTTTATGAAGTGAGATGGGATGCTGCTTCATAAGTAAAGTAAGCGAGCAGAGGTATGGATCCTGCTTACTGAGCAGGATGAGTAGGTATGCTGCCCTGATTAGCATTACAAGGATTGCACTTCATAAGTAAAGTAAGCGAGCAGCGGTATGGACGCTGCTTACTGGGGCAGGGTGAGGAGGTACGCTGCCCTGATTAACATTACAAGGATGTTTATGCTGTGTTTAGAATCAATGATATTATGTTCAGTTGGAAATAATAAAGTTGGTGAACAAAGGTATGTTATTTAAGTTTTAATAAAGGTCATCAAATGTCATTTGGTGTGATGTGTTTATTGAAGGGGACCAGGACAAATGCATTTTGTGTTAACTCTAGGAGATCTGAGACGCTGTTAGAGGATGTAATTCTTGTTGAATTGTCCGCGTATTGAATGAGTGCACTTTGCAGGGATGCTTTATGGAGATTATTAATAAATATGTTAAAAAGTAAGGGCTCAAGAGCAGACCTTTGGGGAACACCTGTGTTGTTGAGTAGGTAATCGGATTGCTTACTTTGCCATCTAAAAGATTGTTTTCTACTGTGTAGATAATTATGGAACCAGGATAGTGTGTGTGGGGAGCAGTTTACGGTCTCATGTTGTAAAAGTAGTTTTGAGTGGGACACTGTATCAAAGCTTTTGATAGGTCTAGTAGGATCACTGATGTTAGTAGGCCTGCATCAAGAGCTTTGTATACAGTGTTGGTAAATGACTGTAAGGCTGTTGTGCTGTGTGCTGGCCAAAAACTATGTTGGGCGGGTGCGAGTAGGTTATTGTCTGTAAGAGGTTTTAGCAATTGAGAACAAATACACTTTTCTAAAATTTTAGATAGAGGTGAAAGTATGGAGATGGGCCTGTAGTTAGATAGATCACTGGTGCTACTGCCTTTGTGAAGGGGAGTAATAATTGAGTTTTTCCATAGTTGTGGGACATATGATTCAGATATCGATCGGTTAATGAGAATGCTAATTGGAAGAGCTATAGAATCTGCCACAAGTTTTAGGTAATCAGCTGGAAGGCCATCAGAAGAATGGGGGCATGGTTTTAGTTTTGAGAGCAGTTTACGAACTAGAGAGGTAATACAGTTACACAGATACAGCTATACAGCTACAATTACACAGGTACAGAGCAGTTTACGGACTACAGAGGTAATACAGAGGTATGTATGTATGTATGTATTTATTTATTTATTTATTTATTATTTGCTGATCTGGTTACTCCCACTAGGCTAGCACTTCTTTTAGGGGGACCCTAGAAGGTATTTATAATGACTATAGACATTTGGCCAAGGTGCCAGGGAAATTCCCTTACTCTTTTCAATACATGCAGTGGAATCTTTTACATCCACCTCACCTACCATCAAACCAATTTAACTTTTCATATGATGTTATAGGTTTGTTGTTCGTCTGGTAGGTCGATTGGTGGGGCATATTAGTTATATGACTTCATCAACCAGGCCAGAAGGTGCTCTGTGTTGTGTAGGTAGGCATCCAGTAACCACTATACCTCAGCAAGAACTTATCCTGTGCAACTAACTCAGGGAGACCAGAGCACACCCCTCCAGACCACTCTCAGAACAGGAGCCTTTGTTCACCTCAGTAGAAGTGGCCACAGCAGGCACCAGCAAACCCTTCTAGTCACCTGTAGTAAGGAAATCATTGTCCTTCAGCAGAAAAACAGCCTTTGTGGTTACTGGTTACCCACCATCAGGGCCTTAGGCCAGTGCAGACTGACGTGACCATGACCATGGCCTCACATCCTCTTGTACCATGACTGGACTTATAGAAGGATGACACATTAAGAAAAAAAAGATTATGCACATGTAGCAACCATTAGCTATGAATGGCTGTCTGACACACCAAACTTTGGCAGCATGCAATCATAATAAATTCATGCTTCAACCACTGCAAAACAAAGTATGCATTTCTGTGTATACAATTAATACAGGTGGGGTACCAGAACGTAATACAGATGAGAAAAACACTTACAGTGAATCTGTCTGCATTTCATAATCTCTACCTCCCAATATTAAAGTAGGTCATGGTTGTGCTTCTTTAAGTCATTGTAGTGATATCTGTACTACACACCATCATGACACTGTTTGTGCCAGGAATTCACCTTCCAGAAGGGATCATCATAATGCCCTAGCAGGTGCCTCTTGAAGTCTTTTTGTAGAAAGAAAAAGACAATATTGTTGTCAGTTGCACACCATGCTGAAGTTGTTCATTTTACAATGACTGAAGTAGCCAATCAGGTCATATTGAAGAAAAAAATGGTAGCCATGTGTATGCAGATGCATGTTTATTGATCACATGTGAGGCAACATAGTGGTGCACACTGGTGCTATGTTAGCTCCATAGCCCTGCACTATGGTGCTGTGGGTGTGCACATGCTAAATACATGAGCAGACTGGTTATGTGTGGCATAGTCACCCTGATGTGCATGGGTACTGCCAGCATGGCTCACCAGTGCAATGTGTTAAGGCAACAGTTCAGAAACAGTGATGCCAAATAGCCTTATTAGCATAGCCACTTTATTAACTGACCCTTGTTAGCATGCTATACCCTGTCAAGAGGAACACTCACACTCTTTTAATTCTACACTTTCCCTGCCATTGATCACATTAAGCTTTGTCTCTGCAAGTGAACAGAGTGAATAGTGAAAATTGTTGTGTTGTAGTATCTTGACTCCACCACAGGAGGATGTGATGCCTGACTGCCTAAAATATCCTAGATTACTAGGCTACAGGCTTGACCTCTCATGAGCTTACCATATCTTAAAATGCTGCACTCACCTTTCACTATATCCCTCAGGTAATACCACGATTCCTAATTATATTGTTGATGCCATCTATCACTCTCCATCCAACCACCTTTACAAGTGATGATGACTCTGCCTGTGATCCCTTTAAGATGTGTGAATATGATGTAGTCTAATGCACGTGTCATGGCCAGTCTATGTACTGTCTTGAATAGTCCATGTGTGAATATGCATGTATCATTTTATTCTGTGCACCTGTGTCATGGCCCTTAATTGTGGATGACATGTTTTCTCTTTGTCAGTGCTGTAATGTATTACACCATTATTTGTCTCAGTCACAGAATTGATGCCGTTGCATTTTCCTTGCCTGATTTATGAACATGCCTTCCAATGCTGGTCTAGCTGGTGTGGAAAGTCCTAGCAAGACATTAACCTGCTGTTCCACCTGCTTTGTGCAGTGCAATGTTGTGCAGTATTGCACATATATCAAAAATCTTATTTCATGGCTGTTTTGCAATGCCTCTCTGAAGTGGCTAAACAACACAAGTGCCCCTTCATTAGGCTGAAACACTTGCTACACTACATTATATGTTTTCAGATGTGTTGCATTCTAGCCTATAACTTATTTCATGCATGGTTTGTAGATTATATATGGAGGTCATCAACCAGGACTCAAAGGAATATACTGCATCAACTCCGACATCTAATAAACAATATGACGTGCATAACCCTGTGATTACACTCCAAAATCAAGAAAAAAGATAAACTTAAGCAACTTGCAGAAACTCCTAGTGTGAAACCCAAGCTTAACAGTGCTTATGGTGCACTTAACAAAGGCTTGTAAAGCACACCTAAGGACTGCTAAGATAGGACTCATGATAGGGACTAACATCAATCAGACAGTGTTGAGCAACAGAAAGTTGCAGTAGGTAAAAGAACATTAATATCTGTTAGGTACTTCCATCTGGCACTTCTCTAATAAAACTATAGCAGAACAGAATGTCTAACAGCTTTTGAAGTCCCTTGGTCTTCACAGAAACACTTCTGCTTGTTGTCTTTTTGGCAGTTGTCTCATTGGCTTTCAAAGGATTTGAAAGACAGAAAACATTTTGTGCAGCTACAATTTTTCTTTCCTGTAACTGATTGTACATAGCTGGCACAAAGCTCCAAGCACTACAAATAATTATTATCAGATCTCACTAATCATAACCTGATCATAAGCTTTAATATGTGTTCTCAACATGCATGCAAAGGTATACCACTTAAGTTTCATTCTTATGCTGAATTGCATGGCATCTCTGTCTCAAACACATTGTAAGTTGTTCATGATTGTTGGCTGCTCCGTACAAACATGGAATCTGTATGCATAGAGTAAAGATTTATCTATCTAGCCTGCATATACACCTGTCAACTATTTGTCCCTGTGGGAAATCCACTTGTAGGAGCCTTTGGTATAGGATGGATATTTCCCAAAAGAGTTAGTCATTTGAGCTACCTGGGTGGTGCCTGGGCACACTATAAATTATGCTTTGTGCATTGCAAACTGACCGTTATGAGAGTAGAAGCCCTTTGCCATCTCTCTTGATCAGGTGGGGCCTCAAAGGAAATGTATGTGGGCAATCAGTGTCTCCCTAGATGTCCAAGAAATGGACAATGCCACTAAATGGTTTTATGATAGTGGCTATATCCCCTGCAGTTCTGTTGAAACAAGTACGCACCTCTGCATATAGCAACATAATGTCGAAGAACTGGTTCAAGGTTCACAAGAGTGACACCTGTATTATCCGTAAAGTGTCTCCACTAATTTGCTAAAATGTTCTTGTAGCAAGGAAAGTGAAAACTACACATACCTTTGTGTCCACAGGACTGTGCATATCATGCATTCTTGATGCTGCTTGTGATCAACACCATTCTACAAGGTCTCTTACAAGCTCTCTGTCCACACAGAAATGGTTCACAATCTGCTGGTCACTCAGTTGCTGGTATGTCAGATGGCATTGACATGCAACATTTGCAGGCACTGACTCTGAGAGGCCATTATGACATGCTGATGAGTTATAACTTTTGCAAGTCCAAACATCATTCTCCTTCCATAGTTTTTGTAACACTCTACTTTAATACATTTTTGCATCAGTCCATCATTTTTCTTTTCACTGTTTTCTCATACCATATAGTTGCATGATATTCCTTATTTCTATGTCATTATGCATTCAGCATGCAGTGTGATCTGGACTATTTTAACCACTGCACAATCAAGCTGTTTGTGTCACTGAAAAAGCCACACCCTGCATGTTACACTGCCAGTACTCATTTGTGCTAGACCATTCCCGGAATTTAACAAATTTCCATGCAAGAATAGCTTATTCTTGCATGGAAGGGACCGTTCCCGTGCAGCACGGCAGCACGCTGTGCATATTCATGAAGGCATGCTGCCCTGCTGTAAAAAGGACACGGTTCTGTGTATGACTGCAGGGGGTGTGTCTGAGAGCAGTGCTCTCACAATACACACACACCCTGCACACCAGAATTGCCATACGGCAATTTAAATCAAACGAGAATGCTCGTAACACCCCCAACCAATCAGGTTAAGAAATCTGGACAAAGCCATAAGGGACAATCATCCCTACAAAGCCATAAAGTTGATAGAATAACAGGTTTAGCAGAATCATGAAATTTTGGCAGTCTACGAAGCACACAGCACACACTTCCCAACCCATCAGAGCAAGGAATCTGGACAAAGCCATAAGGGACAATCATCCCTACAAAGCTAGAAAGTTGATAGAATAACAGGTTCAACATTAGCATGGATATTCTGAAGGGTATAAAGTAAAAAACACAACAAAGAAATACTTATATGCAATAAAGTTTAAGCGTAGCTGTGTGGGTGTGCCCGTTGCTTAGCTACGCTTAGCCCAGCTGAAACAGCAGGATAAGTTAAAAAGCACTAGACATCCAGCATAAACATAAGTGCAATAGTGTGGTGGTTAGAGCTTATGCTTTCCATGTAATCATTCTTGGTTCAAATCTCACAAAAGCCATTTCCATTTTGGATGTGTAAACATTACAATTTTAATTTATTTGTATATTTATGTAGGAAGTAACTTATTTTTCTCAACTAGAGTAGTGTATTAGGCCCAGATGTGAGGTGTCAGTGTAATAAATTAGTGAAACCCCCATATAAACACAAGTGGCCCATACAGTATAGTCACACAAGAATAAATTAATTACAGCACATTGGGGGATATCAGGGAAGGTAAATAAATCTATATTATGTAATGAATGATGAATCAATCCAGTACAGGTGGTACTCCAATATAATTAAACATAAGCAATGCTAGGCATTGCACAGTTATGCTGACCATGTGTAAGCCTTGTGTACATATGTATACTAAGCAAAGAATAGCCCAGCCAAGTGGATTTGCCTATTGGTAAGCAACGCTGAACCTGCCCCTTTAAGCACTGCCAACTTTAGCTAAGCAGGTTTGCCCGTAGCTTAGCTTAGCTCAGCATTTTCAAAACTGTCCAATCATGGCAAAGGGTGGGAAATCTGCCGTATTTAAACCCCGTAGGTGGGAATACAGCTCATAACTTGTTGTAACTCTCCACTGTAGACAGTATGGCAGGTGTTGGAGAGGGCGTGTGCTTTTGGGTGCAGTGCTGGGGCATACAGGATTCCAAGGTCATGGTAGGACTCCTGGTAAAAAAACATGACGTGAAACTACTGCAGGACTAGTACCAGGGCTCCCAATATAAAGTGGAAGCCTGGGAAAGTCTTGCCCTTGATCTTACCAGTGCCACTGGTATCCCTCAGACTGGTAAGCAGGTCCGGCACCACTATGCTGACTTGAAAAGGAAGAAGAGGAAGGTTTTGGAACAGTGGGTCCAAGAAGTAAGAGAGAGAGGGGAGATGTCCCAGCAGTCTCTAAGTATTCATAGCAATAACTGTTTACCAAAGTCCAGCCTGTGTATGTGATAGCAAGGTATGGATAAATGTTTCTCTATTTTCATTACAGCTCCAGCTGAGTGGGCTGTGAACCAGGAAGCACATGCCAGCAGGTTGCAAAGGCTGCATCGTGAGGCTGGTGAGTAACAATCCTGCTTGTAATAGTCATACCAAATAAATATAAAGGAGTAAAATGTCACCTGGCACTATAAAAAATGTGTATGGTTTCTACTGAATAAACCAGACAATATGACAGTAATAGTCCCATATAGGTCATATTTAAATAAAAGTGTCACTGCCTATCAATAAAGTTCTAAATCCTGGACTGGTTGTGTTTACTCTGGTATTTTATGGCCTGACATGTTGCATTCACCAGGATCTGATATCTGAATAGTAATGTTGTGTTAACCACTGTTTCCCACACTGTGCTACATGAAAATATGTCTAGAATGTCTGTATAAGAGTGTTGTAATTACAAGGTCAGAATGTACAACCAAAAGAGAGACTTAGAAAGAAAACATGGAAGGAAGAGGTAGCAGTTTTTCAATAGCTCACTCTGATGATATACAAATTGTTGTATTTTTAGCAGACACGGCCATGGTTGGAATCTCAGGAGTTTTAGTAAGCTGTATGTGTAAACACAGATATTCTAGGTAAGAGAAGTAGAAAGTAGCTATAAGATGTCTGAATTATACACTGTGTACAAACATACCACTGGCCAAACTAAGGCCATAGCATTTTGTAATAATACCTGTAGAGTAATGATTAGAGCAATGATCATTAAAGTTGTGAGTACTGAAAGGCAATGCAAGTTGTTAATTGACATCTCCCCCACCACCATATCTGCAACAATAATCTAAACACACAAATCAACAGGTATATTTTATACCAAACCTACTGTTGGGACATATGTTCTATTGTTCAACAAATATTGAAATGTGTTTCTATTAATGACCCATGCTGAAATAATATCATTGGTGGCCTGTTGCTATCAATGTAACCTGCATGTCATTGTAATGGCTACTGTGGTTCCATATATGCATGTGTTCTGTTTGTTATGCAACTGTTCCAAATCTGTTGTTTTGGGTTAATGGGAATATCTATGCATGCTGTTATAACTAATCCTGGATTGTGTTGACTATTACTAACCCACATATGTCCTAAAACTGCAACACCATAGCATGTTTGGGAAGGCCAGTCTGAGCGGACTCACCTCTCCCACCTCATCTGGCCATGGCACTGGGCTCCAGAATGTCTGGGACCCACACTGGGACCTCCTTGTCTGCTGGTCCTGCACCAGATTCGGGTGGAAATGCCTCAGGGGATGAGGCTTGCCCCCCCCCACCAGGAGTGGGCACAGACAGGATACCATCACCCAAAGCCAGTTCCAGGGATTGGTGCGTAGCAAATTCTGAAAAGAGTTTAGAGATCTGCTATGCCAGCTTCAGGGCCATGTGGTGCAATTAGAGGTTCAGTCTGCCCCTCCTGCACAGCCCCCAGCACAGCCACCTTCGGGGCATGAAGGTGCAGTGGTGACTGTCCATTGGTGGGGACCTCAGTCCCACTGTTTCCATATGGGGGCTCATGGGCTTCCGATTTCCAAACACCCCTTCCCATCCAAGGTGTTTACCCCCCCCACATGTGTCATATATCACCCTTGTATGCTGTCTTGTCTGTCTTGTCTGTCTTCCTACTGAACCTACCTCCCCAAATATACCTAATATCCTTGTGTAAACCACTCAAGCAAAAGTCAAAACGAACCACGTAGACCAAAGACTATTATCTCCTTGGACTGGAACCCAAGTCCATTTATTCAGCAGCAAATATTTCCAAAAGCAGATAGCAGCAAACAAATTTCATAAGTAAAGTACACTGGATAGCAACACTCCATTTCCTTGTATGTCAGAACAGTAGAAAATGCAAAGTAACAAACAGTCTGTCTTGAAGAAACAATGAACAGCAACAAAATATCCTCTTAGCGCTTCGGCTTAAACAGCCTTTACAGAGTAATTGATACTTGAAAAAACACATATTTTATATAAAACACAAACATCAATTAATCAATTAATTACACCCATATTAAAAAATTAATCAATTAAATAAAAACGTTTGCATTTAAACTAGCAATTTTAAATAAAACTTCTCCAGTGACACTCTTTATTCAACCCTACTGGTTGTAATGCATTATATTTTAATATAAAAAAATGATTCTTTTTTCCTGAGTAAATATTTTATTCTTTCTGCACTCAGAAAACTAACATTTATTAGTTCCAAAACAGAAACTTGTAAATTACTAACCTCGCCACCATGTTTCTTATTAAAGTGCTCTGCTGCGGGACTTATTATCTTATTATTTCTGATATCCCTTGCATGCTCTTTTACTCTTTCTCCCAAACTTCTCTTAATTTCTCCAATATAGAAACTGTTACATGAGCATTTGATGGCATAAGCTACACCTACACTTCTGCAAGTACAATTTCCTTTTATCTGAAATATGTTTACATTAATTTTATCAAATGTACGTACTATGTGTTGACATAGTGTGCACTTTCCACAAGGTGCAGTGCCAAATTTTGATGTTATACGTTACTATTTCTAGTGGTCTTTTATAAATACTATGCACTAGAAAGTCCTTTAAACCTCTTCCCCTTTGGTAGGAAAATTTAAGCTTCATTTCTACAAGTGAAGGAACTTCCCTTTAAATAATGTTCCAAACATCTTCTAACAATCTTTGCAACTTTTTTGAAAATAGTGCATATTTGGAAACAAAAAATATATTTTGTTCCAAATCCCATTCTTTTTCCTTTACTACAAAATAGTTGCCTTGATTTTTGTTTTTAAAACTTCTATTATTATATTCAAATATTTTCATGTAACTATTCATAACATTTTTTTTCTTCATATCCCCCACTTATAAACATATCTATTACTTTATCAGCTTCTCTTTTTGCATACTGCATATCACTGCACAATCTCTTAATCCTAATAATCTCTCCATATGGAATAGCTGTTAAAGCATGTGTGGGATGGCAGCTAGAAGCATGTAACATATGGCTAGGCTGCTCAAACTTTCTATAAATTTGTCTGTTTATTTTACCATTCGGTGAACCTTCCAAAGTCAAATTTAAATAATTCACTTGTGTGCCTTCCTGTAATCCATCATATTTAATATGGAACATGCTGTCATTCAAATAATTAATAAATGAATTCACTTCATTTTTTCCCCCTTTACAGATGAATATAAGGTTATCTATAAATCTGAAACAACCTGTTACAAAGCTTCTATAAAATCTATTTCTATATATATGATTATATAAATATCTATATATCATATATATATATCATAATCATATATATATGACTAAATAAAAATCTGCCTAAACAGCAAAGACCTCCTAAGCAGATATCAAAGCAACAGCCACCCCTCAACAATACCCACAAATCACATATCTCACAAAATCAGTGTGCCTCACAGTCACAGCCCTTAAGGCCAAACAACACACCAAATACACTTGTTATAGGGGACTCTATTGTCCGGCACACTGATGTCCCGCTCACCAGACTGAACAAGGAAAAGGTCACTGTAAGCTGCTTGTCGGGTGCCAGGATTCACCACATAACGCAAGCACTCAGGTCACTCCAAAGCAAGTACAAGTATGACTCCGTCATTGTCCATGCTGGTGTGAATCACCTGAGATGTACCTCCCTGGACTACATGAAAAGAGACATAGAGGAGCTCTCTGACCATGTAGCCCAGGCTGGTATGATTCTGACCTTGTGTAGCATCTTGACTTCACCAAGAATGATGCCACAGTATAAAGACAAAATGATCAGTTTCAACAATTGGCTAAAGTATTGATGTCATTCAAAGGGGATCCAGTGTCTGTCAGCCTGGGATGACATGCTCGACAAGCCACGTTGCTTCGCTAGGGATGGCTTGCACCTGTCACCCTTAGGCTTTTGTATACTGGCCAAGGCTCTTGCCACCCCCATAGTGCCTTTTTTAGGCAAGGCTCAAAGGACAAACCCACCTCCATAGATAACCCAAAGATAAAAAACTAAAGGTAATGCTACTCAATGCCAGAAGTCTAAACCTCAAGATGCACGCACTCGAGACTCTCCTCAGTATGGAGAAAATTGATGTCTGTGCAGTAACAGACACCTGGTTCAAGGCTCCTGAGAGCACCCCAGCACTACCAGGTTATAACTCATACCATGCATTTCGGCCCCAAAACTCAGACCGAGGCACAAAAGGAGGGGGAGTATCTATATTCATCAAAGATACCTACACCTCCAGGTTAGTGGCACTGCATGGAGCATCAGAAATCATCCATGTGCAACTAACAGCGGACAAAACTGCCTTTCAGTTTGTAGCCTGCTACAGAACACCCTCCCTATTACAGGAACCCCACTTGGCATTCCTGAGAACACTGGAGAATATGAAGGTCTCTCCAAACACTATGTTATTGGGTGACTTCAACTACCCAAACATTGACTGGGAAAGCTACTCAAGCCCAAACGCCCTCGCCCAATGGTTCCTTGAATTTATAAACTGTAACACAATGGAACAACTGGTCACCACTCTCACAAGAGGGAACAACATATTGGACCTGGTCATCACCAACATGGGGAATCTATGTTCCACACCAGAGGTAAACCCCTCATTGGTAAGATCAGACCATAAACAAATTTCCCTGGACATCCATATCCCGTCCCCACCCCCAGCCAAGGAAATCACTGGAAAGAATTTCTCAAAAGCCAACTTTGCACTTCTCAAGACTGAGGTGGAATCCTTCAAAGCCCCTGGGCCAGAGGATAATACAGCCCAATCTGCAGAATCCTTTACAAATGCATTCTATGAGCACCTGCAGGAATGCATGGATCGTGCTATCCCAAATAAAACCAGGACTCACTCCTCCAAAAACAGGAGACCGGTCTGGTGGACCCCGGCCATAAATAAGCTATACAACAGAAGGAAGAAGCTACTACATGACAGAGCAAAATCCCAAAAAGGGAAGGCATCTCTGATCAGTATTAGCAAGAAACTTCGATCCCTCATAAAATCATCAAAGGCCAGTTTCAAAAGAAAAATTGCCCTAGACACTAAAGATAATCACAAGGCCTTCTTTAGTTATGTCAGGAACATGGGCAGAAACTCCCAGATATGCTCTGAATTGTTGCATAACGGTACAAAATATACCGAACCTACAGACATAGCCAACATCCTGGCAGACAGATTCAGCACAAACTTTCCCCCCCCTTCCTCCCCAAAGGAGCAAACGCCTATCCAAACTGAATGTAACCTCCCTGACATCACAGATGCACAGGTGAAAGCTGCCCTCCCCAAAGCAAAAAGCACAGCATCTATGGGACCGGACGTGTCCCAGGCTGTGTCTTACATGAGCTCCAAGAAGAACTGAACCCTCACATTAAGTCACTGTTCAAACTTAGCCTTACTACAGGATATGTACCCAAAGAATGGCGTACAGCTACAGTGGTCCCACTCCACAAAGGTGGTGCCACAACGGACCCCGGAAACTATCGCCCCATAAGCCTGACTAGTCTGGTCTGTAAAGCTATGGAGCGTATTATCATGGAATTCATAAACAAAGACATTGGGTGCCTCAAGACACTGGACCCTACCCAATTCGGCTTTGTTAAGGGCAGATCTTGCCTCTTAAACCTAGTTGATTTCTTTGAAACAGTTACCAAAGCCATAGATGAGGGCAAGGTAGTCCACACAGCCTACCTGGACCTCGTAAAAGCCTTCGACACAATACCCCACTCGGGCATCATAAATAAGCTGACCAGCTTAAATATCAACCCCTATATCACAAGATGGGTTGCAAACTGGCTCAGAGATAGAACCCACATGGTCAGAATCGCAGGTGCCATGTCCGAATTCAAACCAGTTACAAGTGGTGTCCCACAGGGCTCAGTTCTGGGACATTTCTTGTTCGGTATATACTTCTCTGAGGTTCAGGCTAACACGGGGGGATTATGGCTGACAAAGTTCGCAGATGACTGGAAACTGGGGGCCATAATCGAATCTCCAGCTGACACAAGCATCCTCGAAAAGGGTCTCACAGAGACGGATGCTTGGTGCCAGAGCCACGGCCTCAAGCTAAATGCTAAAAAGTGCATAGTCATCCCCTTTGGGAAAAACAAGGTGCCCACAAATTACCACATAGGTGGCAATCCATTATGTACGGAAGAAGTAATTAGAGATTTGGGGACCAACGTAGATAGTAATCTCTCCTTTGATAATCACGTTGCCAAAGTGGTTAGAAAGACCTTCTATATAGCCCACCTTATCATGAAAGGGTTCGCATCTAGATCAAGAGAGGTCATTGTGCCTCTCTACTCGTCACTCATCAGGCCCATAATTGAATACAATGCCCCTTTTGGGATGTACCTTACCCGATACCTGCAGCAACTGGAGAGACCCCAGAAGTACCTCACCAAGAAGATCATGGGCTACAAACAGATGTCCTATACAGCTTGACTAAAGAAACTCCAGCTCTACTCAGTTGCTTACCGCCTACTCAGAGGTGATCTATGCCTGACGTACAAAGCCACGTCAAACCCAGAATTAATGGACATGCTCCACCTCAAAAAATCCAAGTCCCTTAGAGCTACACGCTCCAAGGATCTAAACCTCAGCACAAAAATAAATAGAACATGCTGGAGGGACAGATTCATTTCCCAGAGGCTCCCCTCACTCTGGAATAGAATCCCAATTCATGTTAGACATAGCCCCTCACTGATCCTCTTCAAGCGAAATTTGGACGCACAGATGGGAAATCGCAAATTCACCCCTGGGATCTTTCCTGTGTCCCTGCTAGACAGAGCCACAGTAAACTAATCTTAAAAGGGTACCTTCTGTGACCTACTTTACAGAGGCACAGTAGGCTAATCTAATAGGGAGCTGGAAGCCAAATACACTCTGGCTAGGTTTATAAATGCCCTAGGGCAGATAGCCTAGTATCTACCTATGAACCTATGAAGCTATTATATTCCACAAGACCCATAAACAGATTTGCATACATGGGGGCAAATGAAGCCCCCATAGCTGTTCCTTGCAACTCTTTATACAAAGTGCCATCAAATTCAAATATATTATTTGTCAAGCAAAATTATACTAGCTCTTTTATATAATGTGCTTTAGGACTATCTCCCATAAAGTAACTCAAAGCCTCCATACCAAAAGTATGCTGTATGCTTGCATACAAACTAACAACATCCAATAATAGAAAATACATATCTGATTCCCAATGTATGACTTCCAACTTTTTTAACAAATCAAATGATCTTTTATATAAGAAGGTAATTTTACTACTTCTTTTAATAAATATTCATGCAAAAAACACCCCAAATTATGTGTAAAATAGCCACTAGCTGAAACTATAGGTCGACCTGGGAGATGTAGCATATTTTTGTGCATTGTAGGACATCTAGGACCCACCCTGGGACCTCCTTGTCTGTTGGTCCTGCACCACTTTCAGGTGGAACTGCCTCAGGGGATGGGGCTTGTCCCCCACTGGGAGCGGGCACAGGAAGGATACCGTCACCTGAAGCCAGGTCCAAGGATTGGTGCGTAGCAAGTTCCGAATGGAGTTTCGAGATCTGCTATGCCAGCTTGTGGGCCATGTGGCACAATTAGAGGTTCAGCCTGCCCCTCCTGTGCAGCCCTCAGCACAGCCACCTTCGGGGCCCATGAAGGTGCAGTGGTGACTGCCCATGGGTGGGGACCTCAGTCCCACAGTTTCCATTTGGGGGTTCACGGGCTTCCGATTTCCAAACAACCCTTTCCATCCAAGGTAATTACACCCCATGTGTCATATACCACCCCTGTATGCTGTCTTGTCTGTCTTCCTACTGAACCTACCTTCACAAATATTCCTACTATCCTTCCCCAACATCCCACTCTCACCTTAAAAAAAGGGCAGTCTGTTCCCAAAAAACGTTTTGCCCCATACATAGCTGTCCATTTCACACGTGTCACTGGACACATGCAATCTGGTCTAATTGGCTTCACAACACATTATTGTTGTCTTCACCCCTCTCTCAGGGGTTTGAGTATCCAAATATACCTCTAAATTCAGTATATATGCACAGCTGTTGCAGTAGGAAAAATGGGCAGCTATGGATCTTCCCTACACCCGTCCTGCACATCTCTAGCTACTTTCCTTATTGTCTTTCCCTCTGCGTGCCCCCTTTTTCACCACTTTCCTATCACCCTTTTTTCTTTTCTTTTAAAGAAATTAGCATGGGGTAAGCACTTTTAAGCAGTAGTAAGTGAGATTAAGCCTGTTTGTGCGGCTTTAAGCAATGCCTACTCAGATTGTAGTTATGGCTAACTGTCTGTAAGCATATTTAACCGGAAGTTAGCATTGCTTACCTCCACATAAACCCACACAAACCCACTTACAACTGGTTAAACATGCCTTAATCACTCTGTATCCAATAGCCCTTGTTTTGCCCAGCAACAAAATAATCAGCCTTTGCAAGCAGGACCCTGCACACCATAACCACAGCAAGTTACCCCTAAGCTATTTGATCTGTAGATACGTCTGATGTTTTCTCAAACATATCATGCAGCACAGTCACTCAACAGTAGGGAAAATATACTTATATATGTATATGTATATATATATATATATATATATATATATATATATATATATATATATATATATATATATATATATGCATATATGTAGAAATATCTATATATACATATCTATATCTATATATAAAAAAAAAAAAAAAATATATATATATATATATATATATATATATATATATATATATATATATACAGTAAAAAGTAATGTCTT
Source organism: Protopterus annectens (assembly GCF_019279795.1). Classification (NCBI taxonomy): domain Eukaryota; kingdom Metazoa; phylum Chordata; order Ceratodontiformes; family Protopteridae; genus Protopterus; species Protopterus annectens. The sequence continues at coordinate 1,330,900,816 of NC_056731.1, read as the reverse complement.
TTGGCTATTCCCGGTTACAGGTTGCCACAGCAGAACACCAGTCTCCTTATGACTGACAGTAGATTTTTATGGTGCCAAGGTGCCAGCCTGACACCCATTCACACACCCATCTACCTGCATGTCTTTAAATGTCACTCAACTGTGGGGAGGACATGTGGCGCTCCAGCCGAGAACTGAACTGGAGAAGCTCTTGCTGTGAGGTGACAATACTAATATATATATATATATATATATATATATATATATATATATATATATATTTATATTTGTATGCATGTAGTGCATTTGAACATTGGATCCACACTATGAACCTCTTACTGCAACAAATCTGACCAAAAGCTGTGTAAATGGTGGTGAAGAGGCCCAAACTAGGGACCTCTTGTATTTATTGACCTTATTCCATCCTCCACAACAGAACTGTTCTGCCTTGCAACAACATAATAAGGCCTGCCAAGTCCTGGACCCAGGGCCTTGTAAAGTATGATCAAAGCAATGTACCATTACACCATCTGAGCCTTACAAAATAGTAATGACATCCCAAACATATCAGTTAGTATAGTCATCCAACAGCAGGGAAAGGAGTCTGCAGAATCAGTCAGGTAGTCTATGTATACATGTATATATGTATGGAGATGCATATATGTGGACAAATATATTCATGTGGACAAATATATTCATGATACATACATAAATATATATATATATATATATATATATATATAGAGAGAGAGAGAGAGAGAGAGAAGGATACATCCACATTCATATCCACATATATATATATATATATATATATATATATATATATATATATATATATATATATATATATATATATATATATATATATATATATATATATATATATATATATATATATATATATACACACACACACACACACACACACACACACACACACACACATATATATATATATATATATATATATATATATATATATATATATATATATATATATATATACATACACATAAATATGCATAAATATATTACAGCTACAAAGACATGCAATCAGAGAGTCATGCTGCTGCACACTGGAATTCTAAATATGGAAACTCACTCACTGGAAGTATTCCCTAAATTGGGGAACTATGACATCTGTGCTGTAACGGAGACCTGGATAATGGCAGCAGAAAGCACCCCTGCAATACCAACCTATAAGTAATTCCACAAGTTTTGGCTGCAGAACATGGACAGAAGCTCCAAAGGTGGTGGTATTTTCATAATCATAAAGGATGCACACAGTCCAGGGTGGTAGACCAACATTATGCATTAAAGGTCCTGCAGGTGTAGCTGATATTGGGTAAGACTTTGGTTCAGGTTGTGCCCTGCATAGGTCCCCATACACTTCCCAAGACTCACACTCCACCCTGGAAAATGTTAGTGTCCAACCTAACACTCTCACGCTGGTTGACTTCAACTACCCCACCATTAAATGGGAAAGCTACTCATTTAACGTTGCACATGGCCTGTACATCGACCTTGTCCTCCCTAACATGGGCGACTGCTGCTCTACACCAATAGTCACCACTTCACTTGTTATATCTGAGCACAAAGTAATCACCTTTGGAAATCCACAGCCATTCTATCTCGACTGCACAGGTAACCACCATGAAAAGCCAAAGCTAACTATGGCCTCGTAAAAGCAGAGGTGGCTAACCTCATGTCAGCCATGCAAATGGAGACTAGTTGCATGGCAGCCGAATCAAACAACAATGCACTATGAACATTCTACACAAATGCATGGATACCACCTTACCCAGTACAACCAGGAACCGCACCTCCAAAAAAGGAAGCTGATCTGGTGGTCCCCTGCCATAAAGAAACTGTACAACAAAAGGAGGGAACCGATGTGGAATAAGGTAACGTCACAGGACAGGAAATAAACCCTTATCAGCCTCACTGAATGGTTGAGATCCCTCATCAAATACTACAACGTTAGCTGTGAGAACAGACTTGGAACACATAGTAAAGACAACCACAAGGCCTCATACAGTTATGTATAAACCTCCATGGCAATACCAAGAATTGTTCTGAACAACTAGACAATGGTACCTCACAGACTGAGCCAACAAATAATTCCAATATACTGTCTGCCACCTTGAGTGCAAACATTACCCCTCATACCCCCCCCAAAGGACCAATCACAATACCAGTACACCACCAGGC